>NW_026043317.1:0-44876 GCF_023856365.1 Brienomyrus brachyistius | reverse complement strand
TAAAGCGAAAGGTAATCTTGCACGGATGCTGGGGTTTGTGCCTGATGTATTTCAGAAGATTGGCGATAGACCAGCGGCACCGTACCCCGCCGACATAAGCGCCGGTTTTTTACACAATTTACATGTATTCAGACATTGTCGAGCATCAAAGAGTGGGTGACAGCTACGTGCCTCTTTTACGGGGTGTACATATAGCTGGGGAACACAACTCGATGGTCACAATGTCTTATGACAGGATTCATTATGTGTCGCTCTGCAAGAATCACATTGATATAGTCATTGAGTTAGTCTCAGCAGAACAAGACGATACCCTTCCGATACGGGAAAACGATAGTAAAACTGCATTTCAGGCCGGTTAAGCAGTACTACCCCCAATGTACAGCGCCGATGGCTTTTCAGATCCACATAGATATGTGGAATACTACAGAAACCAGGCGGGAAACGGGCTACCCGGATACAATGGGGCCCCCGTTATGTACGGCGGTGGTCTGGGGGGGCTTTTTCGAGGCCTCCTCAGAATGGCTGTGCCATTTCTTAAAAGGACTTTCAATATGGCGAAGCCGCATTTAAAATCGGCCGCCCAAAATATCGTTAAAGACGTAGTAACAGGAGCCATGACGGGTCAATTGACAGCACAGCCGCAAGAGGGCTCGGGGCTCATGGTGCTTGCTCGCGGCAAGCGGCATAGACCCCCTGGGGATCGAATTACCTCCGCTAAAAAACGCAAAGCAATACCCAAGAGAGGCACAGTAGTCAAAAAGAAGCGCGAGAAGAAGGTGGCCAAAAAAGCACAGAGAAGAAGCTACATTTTCTAAAACTATGGCCCTCATTCACAACATGTCGGAAGAGTGTATGAAATCAGAATTGGACATTTTTGCATTACCGTACACGCAAGCAAGCATTGATAAGAATATATACGTGGAAGTGCCACCACTCTCAGCCTTAACTGATAATGGCCCCCTGGAGTTTTTTATCGCCGGTAATGGGGAAGATTACCTAGATCTCAACAACACGCTACTGCATCTCCGGTGTCGGATCACAAGAGCTAACGGTACAAACATTGACGCAGGGGCAAATGTGGGAGTCATAAATTACCCGATCGCCTCGATTTTCTCACAAGTGGACGTATCCCTGGGTGACCGGCTAGTGAGCCAATCTAGCAACACTTACCCTTACAGAGCGATGATAGTGCCTGCTTAATTATAGCGTTGGTACGCTCTCCAGACAGTTTACCTGCGGGTTGTTTTTCAAAGACAGCAGTACAGGAATGAATGAGACAGACCCGCAAGGCCTTAACGCGGGGCTAGAGAAAAGAGCCGCATTTTCGGCAAGGAGCAGCGTTTTCGATTTGATGGGCCTCTGACATATTTTTTCAGGAGCGGCTAATGCTAAATGGGGTCGACGTCAAAATTAAAATGGTCCGAAACAAAGATGAGTTTTGCCTCATGAGCGGTGATGCAGCTGAGCAGTACTCGCTCAAAATAGTATCGGCATCCCTCTTTGTTAAAAAAGTTTCTGTATCGACGGCTGTCAAACTGGGGCACGCGAGCGCATTGCTGACAGCCAACGCGAAATACCCGATCGAGAGAGTATGTATGAGAACTTTTAGTGTGGCCGCGGGTAGCCGTGTCTGCGCTCAAGAAAATTTGTTTCTAGGTCAGCTGCCTAAAACCGTAGTTATCGGGCTTGTAGATAATATGGGTTTTATGGGCGCGTACGATCGAAACCCCTTCAATTTTCAACATTACGACGCTGAATTTGTAGTGCTTTACGTAGATGGCCAGCAGTATCCCTCTAAACCCTTTCAACCAGATTTTATCCGAGGAAACGTGGCCCGTGAATATTAGTTTGATTTTGGCTACGGGGAGACATTTGAAAAACGAGCCTTTCGCTGTTGACAGAAACGAGTATATAAATGGTTACACTTTGTACGCCTTTACATCCCTCGTCGGGTGACAAGTTAATCAGCATCTCTCCATGGTTAAAAGCGGAAATATGCGCCTGGAGATGAGGTTCCGCCAGCCGCTGGCCAGGACTGCGACATTGATAGTTTACGCATCATTCGACAATATAATCGAGATTAACCAAAGGAGAAATGTATTGTACGATTACTACTAGTCATGAACACCTTGGAGCTATCCAACATCCTTGGCAGAAACCGCTGGACTGCTAGACATTTTTATGGGGTGTTGGCTTGTGACGAGCTGGAGGATGTAAAACTTGAAAAATTACCCGCAATCTTCATCGTCAACACACATCCGAGTTGGGCACCCGGTGAGCACTGGCTGGCGCTTTTCATCGGTACTGACAGCACCGCAGAGTTTTTCGACTCCTACGGAAATCCTCCGGATCACCCCAGCTTTCCGAGGGTCATAAACGCTTTTATGACAAAGCACTGTGACCGTCTCGTTTGCAACGCGAAGCAGCTTCAAAGCGATCTCAGTGTGACGTGTGGACAACATTGCATTTTTTATTTAATTAACCGCTGTAGAGGCTTTTCTTTTTGCAAAATTATATCGTTTTATAGCAATGATTTAAAAAAGAACGATGCTATGGTTTCTCATTTTGTTTCTAAATTTAAATATATCAATCGTGTGAAAAATATGTTTACCAAAATGCAGATGGTGAGATGTTGTAAGGCTTTGAAAAAGATTGTGCATGACAAATAAAAAACACAAAGACAAAATATCACGTTTGAGTGTTTTAATTAAGTACAAAAGCATTTTAAAATACAAGCCAGTCGGGTCTTAAGAATTTCCGTGGGGTTCGCGGTGACCGACCATCTCGGGGTGTCCCGTCACGCCGCTCCTCGGTGCGGGGCTTGTTCTTGATCGACTCTATGAGACGTCCGACATCTTGGTTAGGTATGAGGGTGCAAGGCATGTTGAGTCTAGCCAGGCCTTGTAGAAATTCTCCCCACCCCACAGGCCTTTTCCCCTCGTTCACGTTATGCGGGTTGGTAATGTTTTTAAGCAAATCGAGCATGTGGGATCCAGTGGTAGTTGTACCATTGAAAACACACTCCCCGCGCGGATTCCACGCAGTGACGGCAGAGTTTTCATGCATTTTACCCATTATATATTCAGCCTTTTTCTTGTTACGCGAAGCAACATTTTTAATGACTTCGTCCATAATGGAATCCCCAGTAACGGTGGCACGTGCCGCCACAGCATTATCTATCATGGACTCTTCAGGAGGAAGTGTTAAAGATAAGGGCTCATTATCACCTTGCCTGGCCAAAGTCAAATATCTCTGTAGCACCTCTGTGTACAAGCGGACCTTTTCGTGGTCAGCAACATCCGTTCTTGATAAAATGTTGCGTATTGCAATGTCCAATTCGCTTTCGGCAGTCTGTCTTATCGTGTCTTTAGGAGATGTGGCATTATGCAGTTTTTCAAGCTGTGCCTTAGGGACCAGATACATTTTCCTAGCGTGTTCCATTTACTTAGCTCCGTTGAAAAAGACTGGTGAGAAACGGTATGGCGACACTTAGCAGGGGTAGAATGAATCCCCCACCGGTCTGTATAATAGCCTTCTTTTTTTTAAACGATGCCCGTTTGTTTGCCAATAGTTTAATGCCGCTCTTTTGCTTTTTTAGTTGTACAATCTGGGCTTTGGTTAACGGGATCTTGCCGCACAGCACGTTCAAAGCTATTTCACAAAGAGTGTTCAGCAAACCCGGAGATGCCGTCTTTAAAATTTTCTTTCTCTGTCTGGCGTTACTGTCAAATAAAGCTTTCAGGTCACTCCAATTTCTTTTTATACGCTCCGACATTATTATTTTTTCTTGAGCACGTAAGCAGCCGGCCACTCGGGTGGAAGCATTCCTGTTCTGAGCCTACAGTCATCGGGTGTCACGGCTTTTAAATCCACCAACAGATATCCGTAAGGGACTTTTGTAGCGTCTTCGAAAGCTTCGAGAAAAAAATTTGAATGCCGCGGGTACATCTGCCTTGCCAATACACTCGTCTGTAATTTTTCTCGGGGGTTTTTAAATAATACAATATAATTAGCGTTGAGATTGATGGTCCGGCTCTTCTTACCTTGGAAGCAAAGATTCTGCACCAGATATATGATGCTTAGATTTCTGTGATGCGTGTACTTGGTAAAAGCTTTTTCCACCTCGCCGTTATCGCTGGCTTTTTCCATAAGGTCGTCAATGATGATCAAATTAATTTTATTTGATGGTAAAAGTTCGTCGTCACACAGAGACTCTGGGATTCCTTCCACAAATTTTATATTTTTTATTTTGCACAACAAATCATCATACAATGGTTGCCAGCAAGAATAGCACCATACGACGTTTTCAGGCACTCTGGACAATGTACAATCCACATTCTCAAGCAGTCTTTTAATGAAATAAGACTTGCCACAGTTGCTCGGTCCCGATATAATGCACGAGAATGGGTGCTGAAGTCTATTGTCGAACCCGTCACTTATATAGTGATATAGTGAATAGTCAGGCAGTAGCTGCCGCTTGGTGTACACAACCATGAAACACTTGTTGACTGTCTTAGTTTTCAAAAGGAAACCCCTTTTATCCCTCAAGATTTGCTGCGTAGATGTCGAGGGGGGTCACGTGGGTTATTCACAAAATCGTGAACTAACTCTGTGAGGGATGCGATGTTGACAACTTTCGAATTGGTGTTGTGCAGCGTTATTCCCTTAACTTTCAAGTTTGTTTTACTTTTTGCGGTTCTGTACCCATAAGTTTTGGGACCCCCTGAAACAAATTCCACAATGTGGTCATCTGGGTCCAACTCGCTTGTCAGCTCACCAAGAAAGTCACCCAAAGGTGGCATCCAGTCCCCCGGCTTGCTGACAAAAATGACAGAGTCTGTATCATGGTACAGCGTACGCCGCCCCAAGCGGTCCATGAGGTTGTACAGCTCGAGCCTAGCATACGCGGTAGTGAACGCCGCAATAAACGTGTTGACGTGCCGCGGCGTGTTAGGGAGCACCTTTATGTTCCGCCATTGGACCATTGCCACATTGTCATTCAAAAAGGAAAAGTGAGACACATTGACCAGCTTTGAAAAAATGAACATGAGAAACTCATCGGGGTCTTTGATGAGCGTCGTACTTGACTGATTTATCCTCTGACCAAATTTTCCCCAAAGACTGTTTAAAAACAATTTGGAAATTTGGCGTTTCACTTTGTTCACCCCGATATTTTCGGGGTTCAAGCGGATGCCCTCCTTCTCAAAGTAGGTCTGAATGTATCTCTCTTTATCCTCAGCACTCTTTACCCAAGAGGGATAGCCCGAAGCCTCCTGTTTTCCCTTTAAATGGGTGTTAATATAGTCAGCAAAGAGTGTGTCTGTCCTGTCGGGGAAATGCCAGACCTCGTAAATCTTGGCAATTTTGTAGCCCTTTTCAACAGCCTTGTTGATTTCGATACTGCACCACGTACCGCTCAGAGCTCTCTGCTCATCTGAATGATTACAGATCCCCTGCGTCTCAGTTTCACAGCATGTTCTGCAAAGTGTGAACATGAGTTTACCACCGGACCTGTAAGGCAGAACCGATAGGTAAAGACCTCTCGGTGGGTAAACCTTGGCTTTGATCAACCCAAAATAGTTTTCCACACTGTCAAAATCGCGGTAAATGACAACGGGGTGTCCTACCGGGTACTCCTTAAACTTGTTGACAGAGGGGTAAAGGCTCGTGAAGTCGTAATAATCTATACGCTCGTCGCCCTCTGCTTTGTAGTGCAATTGCAGGGCGTTAGTTCTGCCGCCAAACAGAGCGTCCCAAGGATCGATGTGCTCTGGAAAGTCAAATTCCCTCAAGAATGCCTGTACATTAGCGTTTTCAGCCTTCAGTTTGTCCCACTGGTGTTCCCAAATAACATGTACATTGAGGTTGTACGTGTGTTTAAGGGCAAATATCTTATCCTGAAACTGCTGATGCATGTCCCCCAAAACGCAGTTTTGTTACAGGATTCAGTGTGTTAGAATCAAAGCATTCTGGGCACCCGTGAAAAAAATTCGTACGCCGTACGAACCCCGTCGATTTCGGCATAGCCGTCGAGGTAGTAGGGACCCATTTTCACCTCCCCTCTACAGAGCGCGTGCTGAATCTCTAGTTTTTCGCTATGTGCTATGTATTCCAGCCACTGAATAGATGGCGTGGAGTATGCCTTTTGTCGCTTGATGTAATTATCTGGAGTGGTTAGCGCGACTGTATTTTCAGGCAAAAAACTCATGCAAAATTGTTTCATGCACACAGAGGCTATGGTGACACATTGAAAAGGGTCTAGATTACAGCTGTTTATAATCTCACCCCTGAACCTGAGACAGCCCTCTCTCAAGATGACAACATCATTTTTACAGTACTCTGCCATTTCTTTTCTAAAGTCAAACACCTCGCTCGCAACAGTACCGTACCACTCCATAAACTCTCTCTTTTCCTTCTCCATCATGGTTTGCACCCCGTATGCCTCTGGTGGCGGGTAGGGACCGACGTAATTTTGATTTTCTACGGTGTTCCAAAAATGTGGGAAATAGCCTTTCTTTTCGCTCTCAAAACCCAAAGCGGCGGGGAATGCGCTCAGCTTCATGGGCAGAAAGCAGAGGGAGTCAATGTATCTTTGGCTAAAGTCCTCGTCTGACACACAGAGCAGTTTGCTGCCCTGTGTGATAATGTGGGGTGTGATGCCATTTTCAACTAAATATTTCATGAGCAGGTAACTATCATAGCCTTTAGAGTTGTGCGCTATAAATGTGTATCCCTTGTATTTACGGTTGCGGTACTTTTTGAAAAATTCCGCCACACGACCATCCCCCTTAGCGGTCCAACAATTGCCCTCAAAGTCAATGCAGCAGATGTAATTAGCAATGTGCGTTCCCTCATCTTGTCTACATTCAAAGTCGTAAAATACATAGCGGTCTGTCAAGGCCTCAGTCTTTACTGGCTCGATAAAACACTGATGCTCACAATCAGGTGTCAAGTCCTCTTTACAAAAAGCGCATCTGGTATTTGGTTTACATTTATGACCCTTTCGATTATTTTTAGTGACGGGGTACCGTCGGTTACACTTGTCACAATACTTGACAGTGTCGCATGAGCTGCGTACACTGCCCCCGCCTAGTTGCTGTTTTGACATTTTATGCTGCTCGAAGCAATACCGCGAACGACAAAGACCCACAATCCTCACAATGTATGTACTGTCTGCGGTGCTTATGGCATTCGGGACTGAGACATACATTGCAGTAATACTCACATTTGTGATCTGATTTAACACTGAATGAGGCATAACAGTAATCACAGACGTATGATTCCCCAAAAAACGCACTCAAGCTTTTTATACCGAAATAATGCTGATCTTGAAGGTAGAGAAAGATTGTTTTATTACGAGGTTCGGGGTTCGTCTGAAATTTCTTAAAAATGTCAGACTTGTCACAGCGGTACCACACCACGATTTTGACCCCTAACATTCGCTCAAACTCTGCTATGCTTGAGAATGAGACCATGTCGGCATCAGTTAGACCGACTGATTCCTGCAAACGTTTAGCTTCTATCTCAGCAATCTCATGGGACATGTCAGGGTTTAAGAGGCGGACTACACAGTAAGCAAAGCACAGATTATTGCCAGAGTTTTCAGAAACAATAAGACACCTGAGCTTCTTTTGCAAAATGTCCGACTTTAACAGCTTTGTTAATTTCTGTCGATTGCCTGCCCCACCATTTCGATTATGAATAATCTGCACAACCAGCTCCAGCGTTTCATCGCTAAAAACCTCGGTATTACTCTGTGTAAGGTCGTCAACCATCGATAGCAGATCATTTAGATCGATCTCGCCTCGAACATGCATGGCTGTGTTATAATTCACTGAATCACCCTGCAGTTCCACCTGTATGATATCCCCAGGCCCCGCTAAAGCGTTCACTCTGTCCACGAAATTTTGGAATGTCTGTATAACAGCCCTGTAGACATCTATGTCATCATGCTCAATCCCCTCAAAATGAAAGCGTTGCCTTATTTCGGTGTTGTTAAACTGTGGTCTACGTATTACATTAACAACCCCATCAGCGGCACCCCCACCATGTTGTTGTTCCACATTATCAACGTCCATAATTTCAGGGTCCACCGCCGCTCCATCTTCATCATCATTTAAATCATTTAAGAAGTTTTGTAAAATGGGGTCAAATTCACCCGGTTGCTCACCATTCAGTTCAGCAATCATCTGATGCAGTTCAGCGTACATGGCCGATCCGTCATCAGCGTCAAGCATTTGCACATCGGTGTCCGGTCCGCTGTCATCCGCGTGGTCGTCAGCCATTTCCACATTCATAGACACATGAGCATTCGGTAACCACCCGTCTACATTGTCTATAGCGTCACCCATATTAACATAGTCCATAGCCTCAACAGCTTCATGAGCACCATTCTCATTTAAAACATTTATTAAGGCAAGCATGTAGGGGTTAATTTCAGCCGGTGGTCCGTCATTCAGTTCATCAATCAGCCGAAGCAGATCGGGGTTCAGCGGCGTTTCACCATCGTCGTCATCATTTATATGCATGCTTCTACCCCCGTCAAAACTCCAATGCCGCCAGTTTTCTGCCATGTCTGTGCTTATTCTTTATATCTGATCAGACAAATCCGCCAAAAAATCACACATTTGATCCTGAAAAAGGAAAAAAGCTACCTTGAGCCCCTTCAGCCTCTCGGCCCGGGATACAGCGCCGTCCAGGGCGCTCGCAACCGGCCACTGCCAAGGTGTTAATTGGTCAATATCCCAATCTTGCGTCCTCTGCAGGGGTCCCGATAAGGCCCGGGATGTGGTCGCTGGATCACCGCTTGCTGGGCCCCCTTGGTCCGGTGTCACGACCCCTGTAGTAGGAGTACCCGGCGGCGTAGATTCCAACTGTTCTTCAGGTTCGCTCTGTGCGCCGTCGGTTGAGGTTTCGGCCGTCGCTAGACCCGCTTCAATTTTTTCAGCCTCAGCGATCAACAATTCATCATCGGCAGTGTCTTGGGGGGAGAAGGACAAAATCAGTCTTTAAGCATTTCATACAGAAAAATCCACGATGCAGGTATTGTTCCACGTACCGTTAAAACTATCCGTTCTTTTCCGCTTATGTTGTCCGTGGACATTCCCTTCCCGATTATCTCTGAAAATAACCGTCGGCGTGCTTAACAGGTCGGCGTCCTTATCTGCGACAGTGAACATAAACTTTCAGTCTTTCCACAATTTTAAAAACAGTAAATCCATTGATTTGCTTATCATTGATATTAACTTACCGCTATTCCAATCCTCTACTTCACGGGGCTTACTCGGGCTTGACACCGTGGAAAATTCTTGGTCAAAAGTAATCGCAAATGTTTTCACAATAGTGACAATTCAAACAATTTTAAAGTATGGACGAAAGAAATTTAACATACCTCCAGTTTGTCATTTCCATCTTTGTCGTAGTGAGCTGATCATCGATAGCGTTTCAAGTTCTTCTGTATTTTTGGTCGACAACGTCGCCCTTAATATAGGGGAAACTTTTTTTTTTTTTTTTTTTTTTTTGGGGGGAGGGGTTGGGGCTGGACCGCCCCCTTCCTCGCTGTGGGGGCCACATGCTGTGGACACAGGGTGGCGCTAGCGACCCGTCTTTACCGCCGTTCGAGTTATTACCAGTTTTAAAATGCGCTTTTGCACCCCTATTAAATAATCGCGTACGTCTACTTTAGCCACATTGAAATAATTTTATTCATTAATTTATTACGGGGTAGTTTGTCGAGTGCTTTAGTCCTCAACTTATTTATTTTTATACTTAAATATTATAATTTGTGGTAATGATCGGTTTTTACACCTTGTTTAGTGTTGCGGCTGTTTGTCGAGTGCTTTAGTCCTTAAACTTTTATATATTTTATACGTAAGCATGTGTAATTAATGGTTTTTTATTCTTTGTTTAACACATTAGTGATACGGCTGTTTGTGGAACCAGTCGGATACCCTGTTGTTTAATTCCACCTCATTGCATAAATGGCATATCACACCCATACAAATTTAAAATAACGCTATAACGAAAGAATTTGTTGCTGCCTAAATTTCAGCCGTTCCTACACAACATCCTGCTGTTCTGATGAGCTAACCCCTGCCTAACGGCATTGCCAAGTATTGCCTGTCGACCCGAAAAAAAAGGTAGTTGCATTGCAAAGGTAGATGCATGAATTCTTGGTCCAGCGACAATTGTTCGCTTGACGCAAGGAGCTGGCTCAATAAAGGAAATGCTGTGTGGATCTACGCGCATGCGCTCGCTTAAACAAGAATTAACCGCGTTATACTTTGATTATTGCTGTCGAAAATGCACAGACCGCTTTACTTTATTATTCACATTGGCAGAAAAGTGCTTCATTCCTTAAAAACATTACGGTTATAGGGGTTTTATTTGCTAAAACAGGCGCTCCGCCGGCGTCGCCATTTTGAAAGGGAGGCGGCGTGGGTGCGCATGCGCCAAACGCCGGACTAGCGATCGGCCATTCCGCCCCGCGTTGTTCAAACAGAGTAGTCGCATGTGTCGGAGCTCCGGTATCGTTTCGTCCTATTTCTTCTAAAAGTTTGCCGCTTACATGCTTTCTCCAACCTGGTAAATATAACTAAAGTCTTTTGTGTTGGTTAAATGTAATGAGCGATCGCTTCTTTTAAAACGCCGGCTGTATGTTTATTGGTTTCGCTTGCGCTTGTTTAAATTTGCTCTTCTGCTGCTACTTTCGGGCATGTCTGCTTAAAATAACCCTGCTTTTTCTTTTAAAATAACCCTAAAGTTTTCCTTCTTTAAAACATTTTGGTGCTTTCTTCTTTTAAAATACGCCGCGGCGCTTACTAACAACACAGGGCCAGACGGACGCCCCCGCTGAACGTGTATGCGCTAGCTTGCCATTATCCTGCTCTATGTTTTATTATTCCTTAAAAACGTAATCAAAAAAGCACATTAATAAAATACATGTAATGTATTTTTATTCTATTAAAGCTTAATCTCCCAAACCCCCCTATCGGCAACACGTGGCATAAGCATGTATTAATACCATATATGGGCATAAACTCTCGACCAATCAAAATCAAGGATACGCCACTTCCTCTTATGACGTCAGAAGCGGAGAATTAAGCTCCGCCCAATGTACCACATAACAATATATTGTATCCCAATGCATCAGTGAAACCAAGCCAACCACAATGGAAGCGCATCAGCCACCTCCCGCCTCTGCTGCTCCTTCCTTTACTGCTTCTGAAACTGCATGTCCCACCCCCCCTCCCCCAGTCGCCAACCTCCACTCCTCACTTTCTTTATGTTCCTCTGACCCTGGCTCCTCAGTGGCACCACCACCCCCACCCCCACCCAAAGAAAGCAGAAAAAGGACACAGGGAAGTGTCCTCACTGCGGCCAAATCCTTAATAGAAGGAACCTACGGATGCATCTGCGAAGACGTCACACTCCCATCCAAATGGACATTACAGCACAGAACCACCTCCGCACTCAGTGTATCGATCACACAAATGGAGTGTTTGCAGTGGCAAAGTTTTTTATAACACCCAGCACACCAGTACATGTCATTAAAAGGACATGGGGTCCTGACCAAAAAACAATGTGTGAGATGGATATCTACAGAAGTAATGCAGAGTTTGCAGAGAGATCGAACCTTCGTCCATTTGAGTGCCACCACATTCAGTCCCTCTCGTACTGTCCTCCGGCCAAAATGGACTCTCCATCACTTACAGAGGATGTTTTGCAGGTCATGGTACAAGACAAGCGGCTTGGGGAAGACAAAAAGGAAAGGTGTTTGGTCAGAGAGAAGCAGATGAGCCCCTCTGTCCTGTCTGGTGACTGTGTGTGGATCCCCCTACAAAAGCACATTTCTGTATATGAGTCAACTATCTCCTATTACTGTGCCTTTGTTTCCTCATCTGCACACAGACTACACACGACTGAACCACATTTCTTAGGATATCCGAAGATGGCGGCGCGTGCACATGCAGCGGCTCAGCACTCCGTAAAGCGCTTCCCGTTCTTAGGCATTTTATGGTGTTTGTGGAGACGTGGCTCGGTTCGACAATCCCGGAGGAGGCTATCCAGCTACCCGGACGCACTATACACGCGCCAACAGGGCGATCGACTCCGGTAAGAGCAGAGGAGGTGGACTGTGTGTGTACACAAATAACAGCTGGTGCACAGACGCTAAAATCACTGACACTCATTGCTCCCTGGACTTGGAGTATTGGATTGTAAAGTGTTGCCCCTTTTACCTACCAAGGGAATACTCGGTTGTTATGATCGCTGCTGTTAATACCCCCCCTCAAGCTAACACTGCTATAGCTCTGTGCTACTTGCTAACTCCTATTAGAAAGCAACAGAGTGCCCATCCGCCAGGGGTGTGTATAATAGCAGGTGATTTTAACCAAAGCGAATCTGAAGACTGTGCTCCCAAAATTGTACCAGCATGTTCAGTGTCCTACAAGAGGAGCTGACACTGCAGACCATGTGTACAGTAATATCAAGCAGGGTTTTACAGTATCAGCTTTCCCTCATTTGGGCCAGTCTGACCACATCTCCCTGTATGTAACTCCAGCATATAGACCACTCATTAACATGGTGAAACCAGCTCCTAGAGTAAGACGAGGGTGGCCAGAGGGAGCATCTGAACAGCTGCAGGATTGTTTTGACCACACTGACTGGTCCATATTCGAAGATGCTAACATCGACACCTACACCTCCACTGATCTTTACTATATAAAATACTGCATGGACATTGTCACCAGCACAAAACAAATTTGTATCTTTCCCAGCAACAAGCCATGGATGACCAAAGATGTTTGTCTTCTGCTAAAGAGGCGTAACATGGCCTTTAGGTCGGGTGACGCACAACAATACAGCATTGCCAGGTCGGAGCTGAGGAGGGACGTCAGAGACGCAAAGGCGACCTATAGAAGGCGGATTGAGAGCCACTTCGGCAGCTCCGATCCCAGACGTGGATGGCAAGGGATACGGCACATCACAGACCAAAACAGCAGTATCAACTTATCTACCGGCAACAGTGTTCCTTTGGCCGAAGAGCTCGATCACTTCTTCGGCCGCCATGACTGTTAAAAAGACTGTTACGGCCCCAGCAGCAGCCATCAACAGGCAGGAGCTCATCCTGCAGAGTACTGATGTAGAACGGACACTTCGCAGTGTCAACATACGGAAAGCAGCTGGTCCTGATGGCGTCCCAGGGCGGGTGCTAAGAGACTGTGCCTGGGAGCTGGCTGGGGTTTTCACAAACATCTTTAATACATTAAAAACCTCTACAATAGTGCCATTATCAAAACAGACCATAATAACAAACCTCAATGACTACAGGCCAGTGGCATTAACACCTATTATTATGAAGTGCCTGGAAAGACTGGTTCTGAAACATATAAAGGCTGCTCTCCCACCAACACTGGACCCTCATCAATACGCATACAGTACCAATAGATTAACAGACGACACCATTTCTACTGCTCTTCATACTGTTATGGTCCACCTGGAACAACCAGGGACATATGCAAGGTTGCTATTTGTGGACTATAGCTCCGCATTTAACACTATCCTTCCAAACAGACTGTTCCATAAAATGGCATCCACCATAACATCTGCTTTTGGATACAGGATTTCCTAACCAACCGACCACAGTCTGTCAAGATGGGTCCCCACCACTCCTCCTCCCTGTCTCTCAGTTCTTGTACTCCCTGTATACATATGATTGCAATCCAACCCACAATACTAATGTCATCATGAAATGTGCCGATGACACAGCTGTGGTGGGCCTGATTAGCAGTGGAGATGAGACAGCATACAGGGAGGAGATTGGCAGACTGGTGTACAGCTAACAACTGGATGTTAAATACCAAGAAAACAAAGGAACTCATCATTGGTTTTAGAAGGAAAAGGGTGGATCACCAGCCTCTGGTGATAAATGGGGAAGTTGTGGAGAGGGTGTCAACATTCAAGTTCCTGGGCACACACATATCGGATGACCTCACCTGGACAAATAACAGAATTTGCTTGATCAGGAAGGTGCAGCAAAGACTGTACTTCCTGAGAGTTCTCAGGAGAATCAACCTGCCACAACCTGCCACAACATCAGAGTGTCCTGACCTATGGTGTCTTGGTGTGGTACAGCAGTAGCTCTGCAGCTGACAAAAATGCCCTGCAGAGAGTAATCAGAGCTGCTGAGAAAATAACCAACACACACCTACCTACCCTGGAATATATCTTCAACCCCTGGTTCCTCCGCAAAACATCAAATATCATAAAGGACTCATCCCACCCTGCTCATAATCTCTTCCAACGTTTGCCGTCAGGCAGACAGACGATACAGGACAATAAAAACACACACCACAAGACTTTTGAACAGTTTTCACACAGAGGCCATCACCACCCTGAATGACGCTATGAAGTCGCTAAAACATTGATTGTGGAATGACATGTATCCTTATTTTATGCCAGTTACTACTTTGTTTTGACAATACATGGCTGGTACTTTAAAATTACTCTGTGTGTGATTAATTTCTTTTAATTTAATTTAGGCTTATTTATTAGTTTTCTTATTTATTTATTTGTTTATTTTAAGATAAGATTTTCTGTATTTTCTTTATGTGGGTGTGATGCAGGGGAGGCATGGTGGTGCAGTGGTTAGCACTGTTGCCTCACACCTCTGGGACCCGGGTTCAAGTCTCCGCCTGGGTTACATGTGTGGAGTTTGCATGTTCTCCGCATGTCGTCGTGGGGTTTCCTCCAGGTACTCTGGTTTCCCTCCACAGTCCAAAAACGTGTTGGGGATAATTTGGCTTGCTAAATTGCCCGTAGGAGTGCATGCGTGAGTGAATAGTGTGTGTAAGTGTGCCCTGCGATGGGCTGGATGTAGCACACTTTCATGTTTCTGTGAAAAGTGATTCCAAAGTGAATCTTTACTCACTAAAACAATTTCACCGCATTGTTGTTCTTGCTCTACAATATTGTCATCTATACGTTTCATAAGAATAGTACACTTGTATGATCCATCAGTTTCCTTTATGAAATACTTAACAAATACCATCTCAGCCAATTTGTGTAACGGTCTTGATAATTGTACAGATGAATTCTGGGTAGATTTGGGCACGCCTCAGAGTCGTAGTGTGAGCGGTATGGGAGCGAAATTGGAGCGAGACAGAGCGACTGCTCCAGCCTTAATTAAAAAAACCGCTCCGCGCTCTGAACAAATTCCGCCTGCTCCACTCCTCGCTCACGCTCCGCTCACATGCTCTGGAGCACGTTTGTTTTTACTGTAACCCAATACTGTAGGATCCAGGGTTTACCTCCCACAGGAGGGAGAGGAAGAATTTTGACACCGCAGCAGGAGGATGCTGTGGTGCAGATGGTGATCGCCAATAACAGTGTAAGGCGGAGAGAAATCCACGAGAACATTATTGCCGATAACAACATATTTGCAAAGATCAACACTGTTAGCACAACTGTTTGTCTCAAGTTGTTTTAAAAAGGTAGCGAGGGTTATTTCTATTGCAATGAATACGGTCAGAGTAATAGGCTGGATGAGCCCTATAAAGGGCTTACTTTTATTGTTGCAGGCTGTTGGTCCGTGGCACCTGAACACTTCTAAACCTGCTCTCCAGTCTGCAGCACTCCTGTTTGTAAGAACCTGTGTGATCATTAAACCATGTGGATTGTCTGCCGGTTTTTCCACTTTATCTTTCAAAGACGCTGTTTCTTCTAAAATCAGTTATGTGCCCCCTGGTCATATGTATAGTAATTCATTTGCGTGCTCCCACTTGAAGAAATTTCTTAAAGTCAGTCTAACAATTCTCCTTTGTCAGTGTGATGACTTCAGTGTGAGCCTTTTACCTGTAGAGCATTTTGGCTCTATTACACTAGACTTCTGCAGTGGCTCAACTTTCTACGTATTTGACTGTTTAGTAGTAATTTTGGGCACAGAATGTTCTCCTCTTCATACAGGACTGTGTAAAAGTCTTGAGCTGTCAAAGAGGATGATGTTCAAATGATCTTCATGTTGGTGTAGAACTATAAAATGATGTCTGTCAGAACATGGCAGCTCTGTCATTTCACAGCCTCTCCGACAGTCACCACAGTATCTGCAGTCCCACCCCATGCATACAGCTATTTTTTGACTTGACCACTATCACACCTCTTATGGCTAATTAGTACCTCTTTGACTTTTGTTAACTTATTAAATTAATGAGTAAAATGAGCTGGTGGTGAAGTTTACATAATACTGTACGTGGAACGGCTGAGGTGCCCCTGAGGAGATGTTTGGGAACTGAAGAGGTGTTTATCTCACCACCCAAAAAGGCATCAGTAGCGTTTTGGAGAACAGAAGAAATACTTGTGAGTTTAAATTGTGTTTCTTTTAATTTCCATCCATCCATTTTCCAAACCGCTTATCCTACTGAGTTTAATTTGCATATATTCTAATGTTAAATAGTCCTTTTTCTGATCAATTATGTAATTACTACTCGGTACGAACAGCATTAAACATTTTCTTTGGCGGCCCAAGACTTTTGCTCAGTATTGTAGGTAAGAGTCTTTAGAAAAAGGACAGGAGGTACTGTGAGCTTTGAAGGACACGTTACCAGCTGTATCTGTGCAACGCGCTACAGCAAAAGATTGAAAGGGTCTGCTGAGCAGAGCGAGGAATCGAGGCAGCGGTGAATGAAACTGACGAGAGGCAGACTGACACAAGTGTTTCCTTATATTATTCCATAAAGGAACTGCACAACAAACAACAATAACATGATGACCATGAATGACAAGTTACACTAAGGATGGTAAGGCACACACACGGCGAGTAATTACACAATGGCTAAGAGATCCGAGGATCAGGCAAGAACCGAGGACAGCCACAGTTAAAGGCACAGGTGACAACCCAATACACAGCACAAACTACAAACAGGGGCTATATACAAGACATACACAGGGCTATACACACGCGCTCACTGGGACATGCAGATGCTGCCGGCACTACAGTATGATAGCGTATTGGAATTATACACAGTTCAGTACAGTATCGTAATTTGAAAAGCATTTGAAACAGCTGTACTGTACATTGTCAAAAAAATCTGTAAATAGCGACACTGTCTATTGTATTACCTTATATCCATGTAATACATATACAAATGTCAGATGTTAATCTGCCTGAGACATGAAGAAAAAGGGAAAAAATCGGTTATAATGGTCATCGGCTTATAGCGATCAATTTCACCCAGACAGATGTGATCACTGTATATAGATTCCACTGTATTACCAGCTATAAAGGCAAGAGGCATAGCGGAAACTCGCTGACTTCACTTGAGTGAGATGCCTGAATGGCTGTCATGCTCTCCTTAGCATGTATTATTCAGCTCCATTCATGTAAGTTTTGCAGAAGGCTTACTGAGCTTCCATTTTGAGCAAACTGTGCCAGTCATAAGCACAAGTCTGCCTGTTGCTCCAGTGGCCTAATGGAAGAGGCACTGGTCTTCTGAGCCAGGGACAGAGCTGGACTGGGCACCTGGGATACATAGGAAATTTACAGACGAGAGGAGGCCATTCGGCCTATCAAGCTCGTCTGGGCAGAACTTACCTAATAGCTCAGAGTTGTTAAAATCTTATCTACTGTAGCTCTGATTTAAAGAAACCCAGGGTTTTACCTTGGGCTACACTAGCAGGAAGACTATTCCATACTCCAACTACACGCTGTGTAAAGAAGTGCTTTCACAAATACATTTTAAAATGTCCTGCCGCTAATTTCCCCCTATGGCCACAAGTTCTAATATATAAACTAATATTGAAATAGCCATTTGGCTGAACAGCATCCAGACCTGTTAGAATCCTATATACCTGAATCATGTCCCCCATTAGTCTTCTTTCCTAGAGGTTGAACAGATTCAGTTCAGCTAACCTCTCCTCATAAGACATTCCTCTAAGACCAGGAATCATTCTTGTAGCCCTACGTTGCACCCTTTCCAAGGCAGCAATGTCCTTTTTAAGGTATGGTGACCAAACCTGCACACAATATTCTAGGTGGGGTCTTACCAAGGAATTGTACAGTATAATTGTAGCATCACCTCCCTTAACTTAAACTACACACACCTAGAGATGTAACCTAACATCCTATTGGCCTTTTTAATTGCTTCCCCAAACTGACGAGAGTAGAACATGAAAGCATCAACATACGCACCGAGGTCATTCTCACAATCAGCTAACTTTATTTCAGTGGAACCCATAAAATATCTGTACTTTATATTTCTGCTCCTTTCATGGATAACCTTACATTTATCTACTTTAAATTTCATCTGCCAGGTATCAGCCCAGTTGCTAATTAAATCCTATTGTAGCCTCTCCGCTGCTAGATCAGTATCTGCTACATCACGTACCTTGGTGTCATCAGCAAATTTAACCATTTTACTGTATGTATTGACGTCACTATCATTGGCGCAAATTAGGAACAATAGTGGTCCTAAAATTGAACCCTATGGTATCCCACAATGAACGCAGGCCCACTGTGACATTGTGCCTCTAATAACTACCCACTGCTTCCTGTCTGTAAACCAGTTTTTGATCCAGGCTGATACAGTTTGTAAAAACCCTGTAGCTTTGACCTTAAGGACTTCTGGAAATCTAATAATTCAATGAATCTACATGGTGGTGAGTTATTTGTGTTCTCTACTGTGAACACCCATGTACAATAATCATTAAATTCATTTACTATATTAATTTCATTTTCAATTATAAAGCCCTTACTATCCTGTAGATTAGTGATTTCAGCTTTTAGAGCTTTTTTGGAGATAAAACATTGGAAGAAACTTTTAATGTCATACTTGTCATTCATTTTTTAACTCAACCTGTAGACTCCTGCCTTATTTTGAAATCATTAGTTATCTTCCATTTGTGGAAGAGAGCCCTTCTCCCCCGGACTTTATTCTTAATTTCCTTAGTAAACCACCTTGGTTGTAGTTTCCTAGATTTAGTTCTGCTGGTAACAGGTATGAAGTCCTCTTGTCCTTTTAAAAAATTCCCATGCCTCTTCAACCGTTTTGCTATTTAACTTGTTCACAGTTTCTAGTTTCAGTCTCATACCATTAAAGTTTGCCTTCCTCACAATATATTTTTTTCTTTTGGATTTTACTCTTCTGACACGAAAATTAGCCTGAAATTTAACCATGTTATGATCACTACTGTCCAGTGGTTCTAAAACCTCTAATTTTTCAATCCTATCCTGGTTATTAGAAAAAAGAAGATCAAGAATGGCTTCTCCCCTGGTAGGGGTATTAAACTGAGTAAAAAAACAATCCTGTACCACTTCCACCATCTCCAGTTCATTTACAGAAGAGCCAGAGACTGTGTCCCACTGTATCCCTGGTAAATTAAAATCACCCATAACCACCACATCATTTTTATTACTCATAATCCTGATGTCGTCATACAACATTCTGCTTTCCTCTGCAGCTACATTAGGTGTCTATAACAAACACTGACAATTAGGCCATTTGAGTTTTTAGCATTTATTTTAGCATCTGTCATTTCCGTACTGGGCATCTTCCCAGGGCTACGGGGACCTTCAGAATTCATTATGCCCCCCCCCCCCCCCATTATGTACTGGGGATCCCAAAGTGGAGGGGTGGGTTTGGGTCCCATCTAGGATGACTCCTTCTCTTTATCATATTGATTGTTGCGATGAACCAAGGCAGTAGAAAGTGTAACAGGAAGCTTCATCACCATACCAGGTCTGAGGCTTAGAACGGCCATGTCCTCTGCTGGGTCTCACTTTGTCTATGGCCAACAGCTTTTACCTGCTTGTCATGGTTAAATCAGGCATCGCTTGAGGAAGGCTCATGCTGCACCTCACAGGGGCTTTATAACCTAGGGGTCTCTGAAAAGAAGCACTAAGTACCATTATGTGTGTCCAGAGCCCCTTTGCTGTTTAAAGTGGACACACTAAGAAAACACTCACCCAGCCCCGACTGTGCAGCAGAGTGGCGCAGAGGAAGTGTGCTGGGCCCATAACCCAGAGGTCGATGGATTGAAACCATTCTCTGCTATGTTGTCTCTCTTTTCTTATGCCAAGTTTAAGTGCTTCACAGCAAATTGCTGATCTTTCCTTCATTAAGGCTCTTATCCCCAGTGTTCAGAGGTTTTCAAAGGGAGGTGTTTTGCCCCCCTTTCCTCAGCTCTTCTTTGAAATTCTGCTTCTAAGGTCAGCATCCCAGACACCTTTTCACTGATGCTGATGACACTGATAGAGATGGTGAAACATGGCACCAAGATAGAAGAATGAGTGAAGCACCAAGTACTCTAAAGTGTGTTATGATACCCTTTGCTATTTAAAGTAGAAACACTGAGGAAAGACTCAGCTGGTCATTGTTCTACTACCTGCAAGCCGATCATTAGTGCATCTCCAGCCAACCGCCTCTGCTGTTTTACAAAATTCACAGCTAATCAGCTCAAAAATTTGTCAGACTTTTTCATTTTCTGTTGGCATTTATACCCCTGACCGCTAGATGGCAGTGATGTAATCTATCTTCAGCCATCTGACTCATCCACTCCAACGTAAACAGAGTCAAAAACCAAAATGGCAATGCATGCAGGCACAGCGGCCTGGAGCTTTTCAATGCTACGCTTTTGTTGTGTAATATCTGACAATGTGCTACTGGTTTCTTTGCTTCTAGCACCAGAATTTTTTCTTTATTTTTATTCTTTTTTATTTTTGGTCTATGTATCTTTAGCTTTTATATGTATTTTATCTGTATTTATACTCTGTAAGTGTTAGTCTGTAGTTTTATGCTTACTATGGCGTCTACAGGCTTGCTCCAAATTACATCTCATTGTATTTTCACAGTGACAATAAAAGCATCTCACCTTATCCAAGGTTGGAGGTTGGGTTAGGGTTAGGGTTAGGGTTAGGGTTAGGGTTAGGGTTAGGGTTAGCAAACCTAGCTGTTGTGTTCACTGACTTATTACAACCTTAGAACACTAGGTGGCAGTGTCGAAAGGCAGACACTGTAGAGACGAGAAAGGAAGAAGTGTGATGAGTAGAGTGAGACGAATACGAACATCCGTACTGCTGTGCTACCTTGATGTTTTTGATGTAATGCTTGTTAAGTAAATAGCATTTCGTTTAACAGCATTTGTATATTCTCTGGCCTGGTTATTCGAGTGCTACACTACATTTCTGGCGACGAGTTTTGTGTTTTCACCTCTTCTTTTTTTTGCTGACTCACCATGGCTGGAAACGTGCCTGCACCTCCGATGTTTTTGCCGTGCCCGGGAGAGCCCCCGATACCTTTCGACATGTGGATGCGGATTTTCAAGAACTACCTACTGGTAATTAATGCAACGGGAAATGCTTGGCCTGAAGCGCGCAGGAGAGCTACGCTACTCCACTGTCTCGGAGCCGAGGGACAACGGACTTTCTACTCGCTACCAGATACAGGTGACTCCTTTGACTCTGCTGTCACTGCTTTAGAGAAACATTATACACCTAAAGTAAACGTTGTTGTGGAACGACATACCCTCAGACAGCGAAAACAAGCACCTCACGAGACTATTATACAGTATGCGGCCGTATTGCGTGATCTCGCTTCAAAATGTGGATTTGATGATAAAACCGATGAGATGATCCGTGATCAGCTGATTGAACATGTGAATAACTCAAACATAAGAGAGAGGCTCCTGCTCGAATCGGATCTGACACTGGACAAAACCTTAACACTCGCATCACAAGTAGAATCTGCTGTTCAACAAGCAAAAACAATAGCAGGAAAGGACAGTGTCTCAGTGCAAGCTGTACAACCTCGTTCACAATTCACTAAAAAGAAATACACACAGCACATTCATCCTAATAAGCCATTCAATGCCTCCACTACATCTTCCCGCAGCTGTTTCAGGTGTGGTTCTAACACACATCTGGCTAATTCTTCTCAGTGTCCTGCAGCCAAAGCAACTTGCAAGTCTTGCCATAAAGTTGGACATTTTTCTCGTGTTTGTCGCTCATCCAAGACAAGTGATGTACGTGAGATTCAGCTACCTAAACTGACTGTGCTATACTTAAACAACACTTGCCATGCACCACATACACTTACATGCAAAATCAATATCAGTACTCCTGCTTCTCTTACCAAAGAGCATGAAATGGTTGTTGACACAGGATCAGGAGTATCTATTTTGCCACACCACATCTATGTTCAGTATTTCAATGACACACCACTACTTCCACCTGTTAGTCAGCTAGTGACTTACACAAGGAAGAGAATTCCTGTGCTTGGTTGCCTACAAGTCAAAGTGAGTAGAGGAGTTCTCACTGCCCCAGTTACATTTTACGTGGTGAAGAAGGGCACTTCTCTTTTAGGAAGAGATCTCATGAAAGCCTTAAGCATCTGCATTGAAGGTAACACTACCCTCCCTCCCGTGTTTACCACAAACTCTGCATCTGCTCCCTGTATCCCTACTGCTAGTGCTGTTAGCTGTGTGACTGTTTCAACCGCTTCCTGCATCCCTACTACTCCAGACATTGGTTGTGCACAAAACTTTGTGCATAAGGTGAAAATTGACCCCACTGTTAAACCAGTACGCCAGAAATTACGACGCCTGCCTTTTGCTGTAAGAGCTTCTGTCTCAGCTGAACTTGACCGCTTGCTGAAAGCTGGTGTGATTGAGAAAATTGATGCATCACCTTGGGTTTCGCCTATTGTAGTTACAGGACGGAAAACTGGTGGAATACGAATGTGCACAGATCTCCGTGAACCAAACAAGGCTGTGGTCACAGATTGCTACCCTCTACCTCATGTGGATGAACTGCTTGCAAATTTACAAGGTGCAAAGCTGTTTTCTACAATCGATCTGGCTAATGCATACTACCAGTTGCCTCTTCATGAAGATAGCAGAGACCTTACAGCATTCATCACACATGATGGTCTGTTCCGATTCTGCAGAATTCCTTATGGCCTCACATCAGCCCCCTCAGCCTTCCAGAAAATGATGGCTGACATTCTCAACGGTCTTCCAGGTGTTCAAAATTATTTGGATGACCTTATTGTCTATGGCAATGACCATGACCAGAACCTCAACGCTGTCCTCCAAAAGCTGAAGGAGGCTGGATTGGTTCTCAATGAGAACAAATGTCACTTCAGGAAAACCTCCCTACGCTTCCTAGGTCATGTCATTACTGTAGACGGCATTCTTCCTGACCAAGAACACATTAATGCTGTCCTGAAAGCCCCTCCTCCATCTGACGCTGTTGCCCTGAGATCGTTTCTGGGCCTAGTGTCCTGGTATTCAAAGTTTCTGCCTAACTTTGCGACGGTTGTGGCTCCTATGCGTGCCTGTGTCAGTGAAAAAGACACATTTACATGGTCTCCTGCAGCACAAAGCAGCTTTGAGGAAGTTAAGCAACTTCTTGTGGACAGTCCTGCGCTTGCTCTTTTTAACCCTTCTCTACGACCGGTAATTTCCACAGATGCAAGTGACTATGGACTTGGAGCTGTCTTTGCACAAGTACAACCTGATGGCACAGAGAAGCCTGTGGCTTTCGCTTCCCGCACACTGACTGAAACGGAGAGGAAATACTCGACTGTTGAAAAAGAAGCACTTGCTTGTGTGTGGGCTACAGAAAAATGGAGAACACCATTTCGTTTTACTCTCCGCACAGATCACCAGGCATTGACAACACTGCTCAGCACAAAGGGAATCGGTCGGGCTGGTATGCGGGTTGCCCGCTGGTCTGCACGCCTGCTATGTTTTGACTATGATGTTGTCTATCGACCAGGCTCCCAGAACTATACGGCTGATTGTCTCTCGCGCCTTCCCCTGCCTGCGCCTCCTGACTCTATTTCAGATTCAGAACCCGAGATGGTGGCACATATTTCTGCTGTCCTAAGCTCCCTTCCAGTGGCTGACTTCAACTCTGCTTGTTCTTCTTGTCCTGAACTGTCAGCCCTGCGCTCACAACTTGAAAGTGGTTGGCCTCCATCGGTTAAATCAGTAAGTGGTGTACTAGCCCTATACTATAAGATCAGAGATGAGCTCTCCGTCAAGGATAACTACATCCTCAGAGGCTCAAGACTCATCGTGCCACTCTCCTTACGACACGCACTGATCATGCTTGCACATGAGAGTCATCAAGGAATCGTCCGCACAAAGCAACGTCTGCGCGACCTCTACTGGTGGCCAAAGATGGACTCACAAGTTCAGTCTTGCATTGCTTCATGTATACTCTGCCAGGTTAATGATAAAACAGCTTCTATTCACCCTGCTCCTTTGCAACCAGTCCCGCTGCCTGATGGACCATGGAAGAAACTTGGCCTTGATATTGTTGGACCCTTTAACACTGCAGTTTCTGCTTGAAAACAGGCGGTATTCAGGGCTAACGGGGGTTTATTTGGGACGACAGGACCAGGAAACATTCACCCACGCCGAATCCACAATGACAGACAAAGGGAACAGGTCAGACCAGGACTTAAATACAACGAGACTAAGCAAAGAAATCAGACAACGCTGGAAACGATCAGGGAAGCACACGTGGGAATTCAGGGGGCGTGGCACACATGAGGAGCCGACGAGCAGGGCATGACACATACATACATACAAACGCACACCCACTGCCACCCCAGTCTTGTCTCTTAACGCACACGCGTAGGCCTTTTTGGAAAAAACATCAATCACCGCAAGCAGATACTTTAACCCATCATTGTACGTCGCCAGCCCTTGCATGTCGCATAAATCGGCCTGCCACTGACACATGGTTGTCAGTACAAACACTCTGTTCCTGGGGAAATTCTTTTTAACCGGTTTATGTGAATTTGTACATTTGTACATCTTACTTTGAAAAACTTTCATGTTACATTTTAAAACATTTGTACATCTTTCTTTGAAAAACTTTCATGTCACATTTTAAAACATTTGTACATCTTACTTTTAAAAACTTTCATGTTACATTTTAAAACATCTGTACATCTCACTTTGAAAAACTTTCATGTTACGTCTTACAAATATTTGTGTAACTAAAAACTATGGTCAAGTTATATTACCATTCTTTAAAGTTTTTAATGTGTATTTGCAGCATGGTGCTAAATGCAGCTTACTGGTTGCCATTAAATGTAATTAAATAATCATGTACACCTTCTTTAAAATAACAAGACTATATCCTAAATTCTTACACCCCTGCCTGATTCCACAGTTCCTACCCCACACTTATGTGTCCCCCATCCCACCCTTCCATGACTTGTGAGATAAGGAAAGCACACTTCTGCCTGCCTGGTCGGTCATTTCTAGCCACTATTTAGGTTCTTCCTCAAATCGTGTTGCCTAAATGACTTATATCCCACTCATATTAATTTAAAATTTCGCTATAACAAAACAATCCTTATACATTTTAATAAAAAACGTGAACTATATATGTTTGTTTTTTTGATTGAGCAAACTCTTTTGTGTTTTTGTGTGCGTGTCCAATACAACTGTAGTTTGTATCAACTTTTTTTTTTTTTAGTTTGACCTCCAGGGTGTGTGTGTTTGTCCGCATGCGCGTGAATAAACATTTACTGAAAAACGTATTTATTCAAATAACTAAGACTTTATTCTGTCAAAGTTTTTAAAAATGTGCTTAATAGTACCTAACCGGGGGTGCTCCCCCAGAGACAGTTGCTAGTCCATTTATTCTTTTAAAGACTACTGATTCCAATTTGGTGCCATATGCTTTTATCTTGTAGTCTCATTCTCTCAGAGTTTCTCTCAGACTCGCGCAGCACGGCTCTCAGCTCTCCGGCATCGCTCTCTCCGAGTCCTTTGCGGATTATCCAAAGCCGTGGGGACCTTACCACAGTACCGCACCAGACACAGCGTACGCTCACGCTCCATCAGGTAACCCACCCCGCTCAGCCCCGGCGGCGGCGCCCGACAAAAACCCCGACACTCGTAAGCACTCTCCTCAATATAAAATTATAATTTTTAAAATAAATAATAATGAATAATTAAATAAATTAAAATAATAATAAATAAATAAATCCCTCTCCCGTGACGTCACATCGTACCACCACAACCAAGCCCCGCCCACAAGTGAACTTTTGACCCGTGACCTTTGACCCAACCTGTCAATTTGATGGAAGCGGTATCCTCTATCTCTCTCTAGGGACATTTTTCACACAGTCAACAATGACAAGATGCAAACAGCGTGGGCTGCAGTGAACATAAAATAGATGGAGATACAGCTGGTCAGCACGCTCTCTATGGTGCCTCCGTAGAAGGTGCTGAGGATGGGAGAGGAAAGCTCTCTTCATCCGGCGCAGGAAGTGCAAACGCTGCTGAGCCCGTTTAACCGGTGATGTTGTTTGGTGACCAGTCCAGACTGTCAGTTATCTGCACCCCCAGGAATCTGACGCTGCTGACCAACTCCACAGCACTGTTGAGTGCTGAATGATTGGGCTGTTTCCTCCTGAAGTCCATGATCATCTCCTTGGTCTTCTCCACATTCAGGATCAGGCTGTTGTCACTGCACCATCCCACCAGTCTCTTCATCTCCTCTCTACAGGGCAGGTCGTCACTGTTCCTAATGAGACCCACTAATCTACTTTGGATTAAGCCTTCACCTCTCACCCCCCCATCACAGACTAACAATGCAACTTCTTCTCCATCCTGCGCTGCTTGCTGTACTGCATGGAGAAGGTTCGGATGCTGTCCTTCACACTCTCCCACCATTCGGCCACGGAGGGGAAGGTAGGCTTGTCCTTCTGCCACTCGGAGAAGTGATCTAAAAAAAGGTGTCTAAAATCTCTCTCCTCCAGGATCTGCAGGTTCATTTTCCAATAGCCGCCCCCATATACAAGGGCGTCTATGGAGACAGTGGCCTCCACTGCCAGATGGTCAGTGGGCCACTGTGGGGAGAGGGACACCTTTTTAAAAGCAACGGGGGGTGAAGCTAAAATGTAGTCGATGCGGCTGCTGGCTCCGCGACTATTATGCCAGGTGAAGCCCGGCATGCTGGGGTTGCATGTTTTAAAACCGTCCACAAGTTTAAAGGAACGAATAAAATGGCCTGAGCTGGCATCCTGTCTACCCTCCAACGAGAGCCAGGGCGAGCTGCTCCACCTTGTTCGGAGACCCCTCCTGCATTGGTGTCGCACTCGAAGGGGCCTCCTCCACCTCGACCAGGGCTTCTCCTCCTGCCCCCGTCGCCGGCTGTTCCTGCCCAGTCGTGGGGGCTAGAGCTCCCCCACCATTCTCCGTGCCGACTGCTCTGTTACCCGACAGAGCGTCGGCATATGTAGTCTTTTTCTGTGGGCAGGAACGAGCCAGATGGTCCTCGCCGTTACAGTGTTTGCAGCGACGGGGGCCCTTGCAATCCCTGGCCATGTGCCCCGACTCCAGGCAGTTGCGGCGGCGCAGGTTGGCGCATCCCTCCAGGGTGTGTCCAAAGCTGTGGCACTGCCGGCAGAAGGGAGGCTGTCCAGAATAAAAAATGTATGCCTTATTTCCCTGTAGGTTAAAATAGGCTGGGGGGTGGCTAAAACCGCCTGCCCCATTAGCGTCCGGCGCGCAGGCGGGCCTGGAACTGGCGTCGGCCAGTCCAGATCCCCAGCTCATCCCGGATGTCCCTGTGGCCAGGAAGGAGGTCCACATACTTTTTTTTAAAAACAAGCAGACGGACTCGGCGGTAACATGCGGGTTAAAACAGTGGACAGTAATAACCCGCTTGTCGGGCCACCACAGAGGCTCGATGGTATACCGTCTAAGGAGAGGGTGCTGGGCCCCCTCCTTGCTCCGCTCCAGGACCTTGCTGCAGCTGTCATCGGTGGACAAGGTGACCTCAAAGAATTCGAAGGGGCCATTCCGCGGTACGCAAAGAACATCTTCCATACGAAGGCCCAGTGCTTCGAAGGCCACCTCCCGGATGAAGGCCAGCCGGTCGGGGAAGGTGCCCACCTCCCCCTCAGCCCTCCAGCAGAACCGGGCGGTATTCCGCAGGCCCCCGCCTGCTACCAGCCACGGCCCGCTGAAGGGCTTCCTCGATGGTCCGCCGGCCGTTGCCATCCGGGAAGGTCCACCGACGTCGCCGCTGGAGCAGAGTCCTTCCGCCGCCGTGGTCTCGACGTCCGCCGTCCGCCAATCCGGGATGAGTCGAGCAGAGCTAAACTATAAAACCAGCTAAAAATAAAAACACCAGTTCGCCCAGCAGGGCGGCGGACAAGCCACCAGCCACTGCGGGATCCCCAGCCTACTAAAAACAGTAGTAGTTATGACCGACTCGCGTCGCCATAATGAGATTTAGTCGTACTTACGTTAAAAACCAAGGAAGGCACGGGTCGCCCCGTGGCAGCGGCGGTCAAGCCACCTGCTGGTCACGCCTTAGGTTAACCGTGCCTTCCTCTAAAAAACCCGACACAGTCCGTGAAAACCGGTAAAAAGTCAGTAAAATCCACTTGATTTTAGCCAAAAGGCCGAGAAGCGATACCCGCAGACTGCACCCCGCCGACACAAAATCACAATCTAAAAGGCTGAAACACCATGCAAATCAATGCCAACCCAGTACAATAAGAATTTTATTTATCAAACATTTAACAAATAGAACTACCTGCAGAACTATTACCCTTAACACAGGCAAAAGAGCAATTCCACCAGCAAATACAATTATACACCATTAAAATCCAATTACATGGCCAATAAAACAATTAAAATGTTACCTTACATGCATGCCAATAAAAAGTTAAGACAAAAAGAAAAAGTTCAAAAAGGAACATACCCGCAGACTTCCAAACTCTGCACAAGGGTCGGGCTAAAACAGCATCATACACTTTCCTAAAACACATAAAATCAGTAACCTTAGGAATAAAATAGGTCAATCACAAAATAAACAGCACAACAGATAAAATAAAATGTTAATAATGTTAATATTGATGAATATGTGCCAACAGTGATCAACCAAAAAAGTGCTCAGTAAATTCTGTACATGCCATTAAATACAATCCAAACCAAATAAAACACAAGCACAGAAAAAGAAAGCAAACTTACATAAAACCCGAGGTGTCCTTTGTGTGCTTCAGGAAAGCACATCATGTCAACCCTGTAGGATGGATTGTCACCACCTAGACGTACTGGGGCAGCCTAGGATCAAGGCAGTTAGATGGATGTCAGCTTACCTCTGGGGGTAGGTCGTTTAGGTGGATGGCAGCTTATTTCTGTGATCAGGGTGTTTGGGCAAATGTCAGCTTGCCTCTGAGATCAGAGTGTTTAGGTGGAAGCGAGGTTACCTCAGGGGTCAGGGGGCTGGGTCAAAGGCAGCCTACCTCTGGGGTTAGGGCATTTGGGTGGATGTGAGCTTACCTGAGGCGCCTGCGTGTTTGGGTGGACAGCAGCTTGTCTGAGATCAGAGCATTTGGGTGGATGGCAGCCTACCTCTGGGGTTAGGACATTTGCGTGACTGTGAGCCAGGTCATTCTGGACCTGAGGGGTCTGCGTGTTTGGGTAGACCGCAGCTTGCCTCTGCGATCAGGGTGTTTGGGTACATGTCAGCTTACCTCTGGGGTCACAGCGTTTGTGTGTAGGGCAGCTTACTACAGCTAACTCTCAATTAGTTTAACTGAATTTATCCTAAAAAATAATATTCATCTCTATACCTGACACACAAAATACCGTGACTTATATATAATGTGGCATGTTGTAAATGCAACCAGTAATCAGAAGACATGTGAAGACACACAGAAGTGTGACATGTGCTGCACACCAGGGCAATTTCAGAATCCCAAATCAGATCTGTAGTTAACACCAAGCTATGGTAAACCAAGTGGCAACTATATACATGTATATACACAGCCTTCAGGAAGTTTGGTGTTTTCATGACAACTAACCAAGTGTCTAACCAGTGTTTACCTGAATAATACAGAAAATTAAATGACACTTGTTAAACTCACCTGGACGTACCTTTTACAGTCGTTTAAACCGTCATGAGCAATGCTGAAATCACTGTTGCAAACAGTTCAGCGCGTAACATTGTCATTATTTTTCATCCTTATTAAACAAGGGCACGTTTTTGTGTAGTCTGTGGTGAAATGCATTTTATATTTTCGTTTTTTGAGACACTCTCCCTCCGCCGTGACGCTCCATGGAACCAATACCTTCGGTTCTCTGGGAGTTAAATAAAGGCCCGCCCGCACTGAAATATGATTGGCTTATATGGCTAAGTAAACCAATCAGGTTTACAATCTAGCACTGGCTACATGAAGAGTCACACATATAGGGATCCACACATACGCACGTTCTCTCTTTCTCTCTATCCCTCTCTCTCTCGCTCATTCCTAGCTCATTTACTTGCTCATTCGTGTGTGCTACTGTCTCGCGTGCATGCTCTTGTTTGCTTGCTCTAGTTTCCAGGATATTTTTTTTTTAATTTAGGGGCATCAGGGAGCCGCTGTCAATATGCGGGAGACTTGGGATGTCTGGATAACTGCTTATTTGTACTATCATGATAACTGATCATTTCCAGGGAGCCGTAAATGTTTACACATATTTATTATTTTATAATATTTCATGTATATTTTCAACTTATTCACACCTTATTGTACCATGCGTCCATGCATACTTTACTGTAAAATCAGACAGATAAACATTTAGAAAAATAATCGATTCTACAACTTAACTTGCAGCTGTCCAATTACACATCCATATTTTATTGCTGCAGATAACTGAGGTAGGTGTGGTATATAACGCTGAAGGTTAGACGTCATGTGGTCATTTCAGTCAGACAAACGTTTAAAGTGGAAAACGAGCTTTATATTTTACCGGCAATTTCCATAGCACGTCCATGGACACTGCCATCTATTGAACAAGTAGGGTTACTGAATCGTGAAATGTTTTTTTAGGACCACTAAAAGAGGATTATCAGTATGAAGGTTTATCAATAAAAATAATTTATTAAAATAAATATTACAGGACTCTCCCTGAAAATAAGGTGTTCTTAGCTTCCAAAGCCAAGGACACATTCTAGTGATTTTCCAGGAGAAAACAATCAATCAGCTCATGTTGAAGCTCACAAGGTGTGGAGAACAAGAAAGACAAGTAAGGGAGAAAGGCAAGGTGCAGAGCATACACAAGCAATGTAGCGGCACATCAGTTATAGTGTATGATTAAAAATACATCATTTCTCACAGTATCAATAGTGGCCCATTGCTCCTACTGTAGCCTCACACCTCCAGGGTTGTGGGTTCAATCTGCACCCCTGCTGTAATAAACAGTGAAATTATCACAGTAACACTGTTTATCAGTAAAATAGTACAATACTGTAGAAAGTAGGGCAATATTTATGAGAACCTTGCCGATAAAATGCTGCAATGCACTGTAATTCAGTACGTAAACTGCAAATAAATAAACTGTAGAATTTACTCAAATTAAATGATGTAATAATTTGCACTCGCTTTTTTGGGTTGAATTTAGTATACGCAATTCTAGGAAATATTTTAAATAAATCAAGTTAAAATCTGGGGTGGCATGGTGGTGCAGGAGTTTAGAATGGCATCACCGGTTCATCAGGTGTGGAGTTTGCATGTTCTCCCCATGTCGTTGGCACTGTTGCCTCGCACCACTGGGACCCGGGTTCGAGTCTCTGCCTGGGTCACATGTGTGTGGAGTTTGCATGTTCTCCCCATGTCGTCGTGGGGTTTCCTCCGGGTACTCTGGTTTCCCCCCACAGTCCAAAAACATGCTGAGGCTAATTGGAGTTGCTAAATTGTGTGAGTGGTGTGTGAGTGTGCCCTGCGATGGGCTGGCCCCCCATCCTGGGTTGCTCCCTGCCTCATGCCCATTGCTTCTGGGATAGGCTGCGGACCCCCCGCAACCCAGTAGGATAAGCGGTTTGGAAAATCGATGGATGGATGGATGGATGTTATTCCAAACAATAAGTAAAAAAAAACACTTACCGTGTCAATTCTAGGGAAATTAGTTTCAGTAGTTTTGTGGTTGAGGTGACACTTCATCCAGTCCAGACGGTGGATAATTGCTAGGCAAAACATCAGGTCAGCAGGATCACCGCTTCGTTTCACAACTAACATTTTCCGGGCTCTAACATACCGGTCTCGCACTTGTTCCCACTTGTTTTTATGTAGCCCTACCTCTCGGCTCTGCTTCAAGTGGGCTCTGCCTGCAAGATTTCTGACAGAGGGGATAATCCAGATCTGGCAGGTTAAGAATAATATTGTGAAGTTGTTTACCAATCTCTACCTCAGTGCCCTCTCTAAGATGCCAAATAGTCTATCTGCTGGGGAAACCTCTGAATGCTTAGGTTCACCCATCCCTACTGCAGGCACAAGCAGACTGATGGGATGTGCCAGAACAGTCTTCCTGTTCATGTAGTGCAAGCTAAAACCCTGGGTTCCTTTAAATCAGAGCTAGATAAGATTTAAAAAATTCTGAGCTATTAGTTAAGTTCTCCCCAAACGTGCTTGATGAGCTGAATGGCCTCCTCTCGTTTGTAAATTTCTTATGCTCTTATTATTTTTCAGTCCAAACTTGGTACCTATTTGGAATAATAGATATATTACCCACAGAAATCAGTCCCCGTACCATGAACGTTGGGTAGAGAAGAACATCTGGTCAGCTTTGCATCTATTGGACATCACAGGAAATGTTCTGTTTTTTGAAAACTTTTGTTTAAAACATAATACAGTTTATTAAAAAAGAGTTTGATATTGTTCTAAAATCTATTCCAGCTGCACATTTAATGTTGGTCAGGAACCTTTTAAACAATTCTCCCCTTCTCCTATTTCATAGCCTCCCTCCTCTCCAATACAATGGTATTATTTTATAAGTAGGGTAAATTCCTAAATGAAATTATTAGACATAATATTATTAGACGTTGCTTATGAACTATTTCGTCACCTTTCCAATAAAAATTCAAATCAACCAGTAAACACATTTGCACTAAATATATTTATTATCCAATACCCCCCAAAGTCAGAGTTACACTTTAAAGTATTCAATGCTATATATACCTGTAATTAATTTCTTCATGCTAAGTTTAACTTTGATAATAATACTTGCACCTTTTAAAATAATGACATAGAAACTTTGGACCACTTGTTCTTCTCTTGTTGCTTCTCAACAAGTACAAAATTTCATTTTTTGACTTCCTTTACTTGTAATGATATTATCTTTGGTGTTGTCCTAAATGATGATACGCTTTATCTTTTACTCAATAAAATTATATTGTTGGGAAAATCTATATTCATAAAACAAGTGTCATGCCCGGCTCGTCCACTCCTCCTGTGTGCCACGCCCCCTGATTACCCACGTGTTTTCTCCCGATTGTACCCAGCTGTGTCTAGTTAATTTGCTCAGTCCTGTGTATTTCAGTCCGTGTCTTACCTGAGTCCATTGTCTGTCATTGATGTTAGTTAGCGTTTCATGTCTCCTGCTCCCTGTTTATTTATTAAATCCCTGGTTTACCCTGACTTCCGCCTGTCCGCCTGCTTCCTGCCCGTTCGCCTCGCACGATCGCCGTTCCGTCCGGCTTTGAACATGACAACAAGATTCTTCAAAACTCCTCCAAACTTTTTTTTATCTTCAAAAAAGAACTTTCTCAGTTCTTCACAGCTTTGACGTTAATGAGGAAAAAAAGCTGCAGTGAAACTTTTGCAAAGGATAAGGGGCCAAACTTTTAGTCCGTAGTACGTGGCGATCGTCAGTCGAATTATGCACTGCTTTTTGGAGCTACAAACGTTCCTGTTAACTTTAGGGATAACAAAAGAATGATGTCATGAGATTCACTGTAATAAAATCACTTTCAAATATTAACGAAATGCAACAAATAAGACTTCTTTAATTCTTATACAGACTGAGAAAATGAATTCAGAAGTTTTGTCTTGCTAAAAGTAAATTCTTTTTTAGAGAAAATTAGTCACAAACGAAAACAAAAGAAACTGATGGATTTTTCTCTTTCTCGTATTAAGAGAAACAATAATAAAAGCAGACTTAGTTAGTTATTGAATTTATATAGAGAAAAACAATCTGCCATTCTTTACGGTCCCTTTTGCCAAGTTTAATGCCCTTTCTTGTCAATGACCATCATGAGCCTGGTATCAGTTCACACCACACACACACACACACTCACTCACAACCTCCTAGATGCCGCTCTGAGAAGTGTAATGTTTGTGATCGTGGTTAATCTTATGCTACATTAAGGCCCCATAGTTAATGATGGGGATTAAATCAGGCGATGAAGACAGCCAGGTTACAATTTCATCACCTTCCAAGCTGGTTTTAAGGTGATGTCTTTTCTTTGTTTAAGAATTTTCTGTGCCTATTCTTGAAGTTTCAACTTGTGAGCCTTATGCATTGTATTAAGCTGATGTCCTGTGTCAAAGTACGCATGAAAGAAAATTAGACTATTTTGCTGGCTTAGGTCCTACAGGCTTGTTGGCTCAGGGTGTCGTGCTCTTAACATCATGGCTGAGCTCTGCATGTCATATGCATGTTCTGCTGCTTGTTTCCTTGTGCCTGTGTGTGTCTGTGTCTGTCAGTGAGTCCTATGATGCACTGACCTTCTTAGCAGAATATTCCACTTCCTTACAGTATGTCCTATTGTGACTCCCCTATGATCCTGTACTGAATATATTATAAAATGCATGGACATAATCAAATGCTACATCTTCCTTAACTATTCATTTAACATTTTTTAAATGATTTATTTTTCCACTTTTACGTTTAGTGGTCACTCCATAAGAGCTGTCCTTTAACGTGCTGCGCAGTGTCCCTGGATGCTTTGCAGTCCACTGCAAGGCTTGGACTTGAGGAGTCAATTCATTATGAAATGACTCCTCAGTCTGAGCTGTGAGCTAATGCAGAATAACCAGAAGCCAGGTAGTGACTCTTGGTTGCTGTAGTTGTTCTCTTCTGACCAGGGAGGTGTTCCACTAAGCAGGATTTTCTCAGTTAGCGGAGTTAACTTAAGCTAGAAGTCATGAATTGTTCAATAGGAATGCTCCTTACCTCTTACTGGACAATTATGAGTGAGCCAGTGTCTTGTTTAAAAAGAGAAAATCTGTATCCATCTTCTGAATTATTCTGAATTATTCTACTCCTAAACAAACAGTTATCCTCAGAGGCAGCATAACATCTTGGCAGCTGCTCAATGCAGCATTGAAAAGCACTACAGAGAGTAATGAGCTCACAGATGTAATGAGCACAGAGCACGCTGCTCTCAGCAGTTGAGGACATAAATTTTTCCCCACAGAATACTCTGCTTGTGTAGTGTTTGTACTTGGCCTGCTACTGAAGGGGCATAAGTGATAATTAAGTGACATGATAATAAAGTGCATTGCTGGGTGTTTCTTTGCCAATCTCGCATGAAACAGTACTGTGATGCAAGACAGGGAGCTCGCACTCCCTCATTCAGAGAAGGGCACAGAGTGCGGCTGTGGAAACCAGCGCATGTGCAAAAAGGGCATCAGAAATTCTCTGCACCCATCGAGGACCCATCCTGGCTGACGGGAAAGCATGGCATGCTGCCCATTTGGCCTCAGTACCCAGTGGACTTCCCAAATTTCCAGCCCTGCCAAAGACTGGTCCTGAAGGAACAGTTGAGCTTGGAATGGCCTAAGGAACTGGAAGCTGTGCAGCCAGGGCACACAAACCAGTCATCGGCTCAAGGACTATGGAACTTCACAGAATTAAACAAAGAAATGAAATGCATGTTCTGACCGTGATTTTCTGGTTAGAAAGAGATACCTTAAAGGAAAAGATAGATTCAGTATAAAATATATAACAGTTGTTCGTAGATCCTCTTACTGTGGTCCTCAGTGAATGGAACATTTCTAATTGTAATTGATTTCTGTTGGAAGCAAAACAGGCAGTTCATAGTGAAAAGGTTGTGCAGTTACAGGAAGGCACAAGCACAATGTTTTTTGTTGAACTTACATTCTATTTTGTCTGGGGTGTAATGACCTTATAGGAAGAAATGTTACAGGTAAGGCGTGTCTTTAATAGAATACAGTGCTGCTGCAGGAAGTAAAGGGGGGATGTTGCGTTCAGTTAGTAATTGTTCTGTTTTCCATATTACTGTATGGAACCTAAAGAGGGTGCTGTAAGGCTGTTTGATTCGACTTCAATTCCTATTCCAAGAGTCAAGAATGGATAGTATATCCCACGGCAGCAGTTTTCCAGATTATCAACTTCAAAAACTAAAAAATATGATAGGAAAAAAGTCTTTGTAAAATTAAGAAGTATATAATACTATGAATGACAAGGGGTCTTAATACTTGCATTACAACCAGTTCACATGTTCACACACCGCTTCATACTTCAATATAGTCAAGCTGAGAAGTAAGGGTTAGGGTTATAATTATCAATAAATAATGTACTTCCCTGTGAAACAATGATGCTGGATGTTTATTTGCATATCATGATATGGTGCAGCCTTTTAATAGGTTTCTGTTTTTCTGTTAATCCTTCATGGTGTTGAATTAAGTCAGCAAGCATAAGTGTAAGGCTAGTGAGTGACTGGTGTTTTCGGGGGAGACTCCCTAGAGCTGGAGAGAGAAATACCTTAAGGCACGGGATGAAAAATCCCAAATCTTCCAGGAAAAAATGTCAGCATTATATGTATTTGCCACACAGAACAGAACAAAAAATTCCTTAGGGAATCACACGCCTACCATAGTCACTATACTACTCAGAACGCCTGGCAGCCACCAAATCAAACATAGGAAAAGGTCCGGATTTATAGCGTTAGAATGTGGTAGAGACTAATATCCATAACGTACCCATCCTAGAACACACTGTGCTCTAAAATTTAAGCCCAATTAAAAATCTGAATATTAAATGAGGAAAATAATTTGATTTGTTCTTCTATCCCAAGTTGTGGTCTAAAAGCAATAAAAGCCTGCTTTGGGGAAAATGCACTCCTGTAGCCACTAGGGGAGCTCTCACCTCTTCTGGGAAGTGAATACATGGTTAGTGCCAGGCGCAAATGAATATCTTTGATTTTGCATCCATGTGGTAACTTGTTGAAGTTGTCCGATAGTCAGTAATACATGGTTTAATTATTATGATTGTTTATTTATTACTTTATAACATCTAAAAGAAACTGAAATAGGAAAGCTTATTTTAATTTATGGTCCACTGGATAAACACAGACATTACAGACGGTTTTTGAGTCTAATGCTGAATGTTTTTTTGCGATCATTTTTCTGCCTGCATATGCTATGATTGGTGCAGTGAAATTTGAGAATGTGTTTGTGGTCAGTATCATAGCCTCAGACAACAAACCAATGCTGTAGTGTGTCACTGTGTTTACATGTGAGAGGGGTTCCAGTTAGGGAATCTGGGCTGTTTGGTCTCACTGCTATCACACTGAAGGTGCTCATCTGTCCTTTCTCCCCAGGAGGTCCCCTGCAGCCCCCCAGCCCCCCTGTCACCACCCGAGTCTGTCTGCCTGGTAAGTCCACCTCAGCTCCCACAGTGCCCTGGGGCTTGAGGTGCCTGAGCTGAGAGGCTTGGCCTGTGTCCAATCTTCTGATCTGCTTGTGGAGACTACAATCATGCTAGCATATTAGCATCAAAACAGGAAGTCGGCATCTCACAGCCTAGGAATGTCGTCGACACTAGAAACAAAGATCCTCAGATCAGAGTTGAGTAGAGTAAAGACCACTTCCGGTTATCTCACTGCTGATTTCCTGGAGCTGCTAGATTCCCTCAACCTACAACAACATGTTGATGTCCCCACACATTCCAGGGGTCACACACTTGACTTGGTCATTTCAAACTTCGCCCCCATCAGTAATCTACAGGTATATGACTCTTGGTATCTCGGACCATAAAGTAGTGTCAATGGAGCTGGCCTTTCTCTCCCCCCCATATCATTGAATTATATTCAATTAAACCATTTTAACAACGTGTAACAGACTGGGCCACAGCCTGCGTAGTAGAGGTCTAGGCTGCCCAATCCCTCCAAACGGAGAAGGTACAGCAGGATGTAGGTCCCTGTACCCTCACCAATCGCCTCCCTAGTCTGCTACATGCACCTACGTGAGCAGATCGGCTAAGGCTCCAGCACTTCCCTATCAGCGTCACGGTGCCAACCTGGAGTGTAGTACTGTTGGGGATAGCGTGATGTTTAAGTACCCACACCGTACCCCCACCCCCCGACCGAAGTACCCAGCAGTAGCAGGTGAGACGCCCCTACTCCGGAGAGAGCCTAAATAATAGAAGCAGGGTAACCACTGTACACCAGGATAGGGTAAATTGAACACATAGGCAGTTTATTCTCTGTAAGATTACTAAATTATTAGATGGAAAGAACCAAAGCTCACATAAAACAAAGGACTGCAATTACCAAATTGAGTTTCACCAACCACCTGACTCCCCTCTATTAATGAAACCCCAGCCCCAGTCACCTACTGAGGCGCTCAGTGTCTAACGGTGGAGGCTTCAAGCAAGAACTCCCGTTTACCTCCGACGGGATATTTTTTTACCCTTCATATAACACGTTCGTAGTAACCTTACAACAGGACACATTCATATTAAACATGCACAACAACCTCATAACAGAAATGAACCTTATTCATTTAGCACTTTATACCACCGGCACATTGTAATAATCCGTCCGATAACATCAACACTCCCGCCATGCGAAAGTCTGTTCAGTACATTTACTTCCAAAAATGACCGCCAGAGAAATCAGGCATCCGGGCATGCAGTTAGAACATAGCGTGCGCAGAAAATGGGGTGTGCAGCAGCGATCTTTTAAAACTCCGCTTAGTGTCCGTCACGTTAGCAGAAGTCTTCTACTTCTTGGCCAAGTTGCTGATCACCCTGATGTACATTCGCCGAAATAAACTTTATTAAATATCACCTGCGTCGTCCTTGGTACTGGAGCTGATGAGTCGTCTCTGTATAGCAGGGAAGCTACGCGATTCCTCCAAGCTCCGGTTCCCACTGCGCGGCACCGGGAGCAGCTCTCCTCTGTCGTTCTGGTAACACACAGCAATTTCCCTTCTCCGGAGCACCAACGTGGCTCGAACCTGCCTTCAGACTAATCTGGTCCTGTGTGACTACATTAAGGAATTCTCCCTACTTACTCTACATCACCCGAACGAACCAAAAAAAAACCTCCTTTCCCCCTCTCTCTCCCGCCAACTCCACTGCCCTGCTATACGCAGCCACGTTACGTCGTGACGCACCGTCACACTTGCTTTTAAACACCTTTGAATCACGAAATAAACTAAAGTAAATCATTATCAAATTGTCCGTGACCTTACATGACAAATAAAACAAAGCAGCTTGTAAATTATAACCCTTTAACACGCTTAATTTATCCGTGCTCTTTAGCACCTTGTAGTGAGCAAAAACGTAGTCCATTTTACTCGGCAAAACACCTTACAACAGAAATATTAAACATATATACATTTACAAATCAACCTTCAAAACCCACCTTGTTCCTCATCAACCAGGAGCTAAAACCATCACTGGTATTTAAGAAATTAACCAAAAAAGAATCGTAATATAACTATTCCTTTTTCACGAACACACCTTGCTTCGACTTCCATGAAGTTTTCCCGCTACTGTGCGGTTTGCAACACTGGTTTACGGCAGCTTGTTGTTCTATGTTCCTTCAAAATAAAAGCCGTTCTTTCACAATAAAAGGCATCACTCGTCTTATACAGTTAAACAAGGAATAACATTTGTAACTAATAAATGGAATAAACGAAATATTAATACGGTCATTTAAACTCCCACCAAATCATTAGAGCTCAAATGGGAACCAAACGGAGTGATAATGATTTCCTAATGAAGAAATGACCTGTAACCGTTGACCTGTAAACATTACATTGTATGAAAACACAGTTTACATGACAGAATAAACCTTAAACTTCAGAATGTAATTAAACAGTCTCCAATAGCAAAACCAGTTTCTGCACTGGGCGTTCCACTACAGAAGGTTTACTGTAACATTGTCCTTTGTCCATCTTCCTTTCTCCAAAACGAAGCTTTACCTTTCTTACAAGTCCATCTTTGTCAGTTGTTGTGTCCATTACACGTGCTAATCTCCATTCATTGCGTGGCAAGTCATCCATTTTCTCCATCACAACATCTCCAACCTTCAAGTTTCTCCTTGGAGAGTGCCATTTCTGTCTTGTTGCGATGTTAGACAGATACTCCTTTTTCCAACGTGACCAAAACTGTTCTGATAAATACTGCACCTGCCGCCATCTTTTCCGTGCAAATGTGCGAAATGTGAATTTGCATTTTTACAGGGTGGTTCTGTAACACTCATTAATATTCATGAGAGAATATTACTGATTGGTCACTGAATGCCTTAAACCAGGGGAGCCCAAATCCAGTCCTGGAGGGCCAGAGTCCTGCACATTTTTGGGTTTCCCCTCATTTAACACACCTGATTCATCTCCTTGTGCTAATAACCACACAGCTCTTGAGCTGAATTATTTATGGTGGAACAGGGAAAGAGCTGAGCTACACAGGGCACCGGCCCCCCAGGACTGGATTTGGACACCCCTGCTTTAGGTAGAAGAAACAGGCAGCACAAGTCGATGTTAACTGGCCAATGAGGTAGTGCCCCTCTCATAAATATTAATCAGCCAGCCAATCGTGTAGGGCTTCACTCATGAATATTAAAAAGTTCTCCTGATCCACGGTGCTAAAAGAAATTAGCGCCCAGGACACACTGGATGTGCATCATGTGCGGCGGAAAATATCAAATTTCATTTCGGCGCCCATGTTAACAGATTAGAGCGGCCGCGTGCGCGAGATGCGGGGCTCACGCCTCGCGGTAGCGGCGCCGTATCTAGAGTCACGCGCGTGGTAAGCGGTTCGCTATGGAAGCGTATTGCATTCATCTGGGAAAAAAATCAAGTCTGTTTTTTCGAATTAATAAAATAATAATCCCGTTTTTCTGAGCAATATTTTTCTGTTTAATGAGGTAATGAGAACCTTTCTGTTTTTCATGATGCACGTCTCACTGTGTAGTTTAATCCGCTTTTTTTGATGGTTTGTAGACGGTATTATCATTAGTTTGCCGGCTTTGCGCGGCACCTATTCCGCTCCACACTGCAGCGTTTCTCCCGGATCAGTAGATACAGTATGACATATGCTTCATGGAAATAAGCCGATGCATTTGAAATGCATTCAGACCGGCTTTGCTGTGACTAAAGACCATCTTTAGCAATCGCTGTAAATACTGAATCCTCATGGAGCGCAACTCCGGCGCCGGAAACAGCTTTTGTATCAGAATCCAGGTCCAAACTTTTATTAAATGTCACTTTAAATATGTAATAATATTACTTAAATATTCTGTTATTGATGGCCATTTTCATGCCGCACGCGCCGGAATTAGCAGTTAGAAGGAAAGACACTGACTTTAGTATTGATCTCTGGTGCCGTTTTGTGGTAAATATGCTTGTGATGAATATGTCTGATGAATATCGCTGCTTTGTAATTTTACTTCCCCGTAATTTCACTAATTAAGCTGTTAGTTTAGCTCGCTTCCCTCCGACATTTCCTGAGCTGTTTCATAAGCTTCAGTTCCCGCTTCGTTAGGGGAAGCTGTGCTGTTTTTATATCGTACAGAAACAGAAAGTACAGGCGGCCTGATGGGATTAATAATTCTTCCTCCTGCCTACAGACTGGACCCCAACACAGCAAACAGACGCCTGTCTCTGTCAGGGGGGAACAGGAAGGTGACAGAGGGGGCAGAGCGGCAGCCATATCCTGATCATCCAGAGAGATTTGACAGCCGCCCCCAAGTTCTGTGCAGAGAGAGTCTGACTGGCCGCTGTTACTGGGAGGCTGAGTGGGATGGATATGAAGCCTGGATAGGAGTGACTTATAAAGGAGTCATCAGGAGGAAAGGAGGGAGGGACTGTCTCCTTGGATACAATGACAAGTCATGGATTCTGTGCTGTTATACTGACAGTTACTCTGTCTGGCACAATAATAAAGAGACTCTCATACCCATACGGCCCTCAGGCTCCCGCAGAGTAGGAGTGTATCTGGACTGGGGGGCTGGTGCTCTGTCCTTCTACAGAGTCTTCTCTGATGGACTGACCCCCCTGCACCCCTCCTCATTCACTCAGTCCCTCTATCCAGGGTTTTGGGTTTATAGTGACTCCTCAGTGTCACTGTGACATGTTGCTGGTTCTCCTGGCAAAAAGGTGAAATCTCTGCTTTTTAACCTTTATAATCCTTTTCACTCTGAAAGTGTGTCATCTTCGCCATTTCAGAACCTCTGCTAAAATCATCCTAGTATTTGCAGCGACCGTCCAGTGCAGCCATGTATTTTTTGACTTGGCCACTAGCAGACCTCATACAGCTAGTCAATCTCGCACTGACTTTTTTAACCAATATATTTAATAATTTAATTGAGCTGTTGGTGAAATTTAGCAAAATCATGGAACGGCTGAGGTGCCCCTGAGGAGAAGTTTGGGAACTGATGTGGTGTTCATCTAGCCATCCAACTAGATATCAGTAACTTTTTAGAACACAGAAGAAATTATTACTAGTTTTTATTGTGTTACTCTTAATTTGCACACGTTCTAATGTTAAATTGTATTTTTTGTTCTAAGCCAAAGTACACTTGCTACCCAGATAAACAGCTTTAAACATTTCTTTGGACTGCCTAAGACTTTTGCACAGTACTGTATGTTTGACAAAAATAAATGCCTGTGTTCAGTGAGCTGATTAAACACGAAAAATATAGTATTATACATTTTCTCTCTGGCTAGAATATAACTAAATGTAATCCTGATTGGGGGGGGGGCTTTCCCTCTCCCCTGTATATGTACATTTTATATATTTATGTGAAAAAATATTATGTGGTACCTTGGGCGGAGCTTAATTCTCCGCTTCTGACGTCATAAGAGGAAGTGGCTTATCCTTGATGCTGATTGGTCGAGGGTTTATGCCCATATATGGTATCAATACATGCTTATGCCACGTGTTGCAGATAGGGGGGTTTGGGAGATTAAACTTTAATAGAATAAAAATACATTACATGTATTTAATTAATGTGCTTTTTAAATTACGTTTTTAAGGTAAATAATAATAATAAAACATAGAACAGGATAATGGCAAGCTAGCGCATACACGTTCAGAGGGGGCGTCCGTCCGGCGTATTTTAAAAGAAAGCGCCCAAATGTTTTAAAAGAAGAAAGCACCAAGTGTGTTAAAGAAGAAAACCCTTAGTGTTATTTTAAAAGAAAAGCAGTGTGAATTTAAACAAACATGCCCGAAAGAAGCAGCAGAACAGCAAAATTTAAACAAGCGAAAACAACAAACAAGCCCGTCGTTTTAAAAGAAGCGATCACTCATTACATTTAACCAACACGAAAGACTTTAGTTATATTTAGTTATATTTCTTCTTTTAGAAGAAATAGGACGAAACGATCCTGGAGCTCCGACACATGCGACTGCCCTGTTTGAACAACGCGGGTCGGAATGGACGATCGCTAGTCCGGCGTTTGGCGCATGCGCACCCACGCCGACGCCCCTTTAAAAATGGCTACGCCGGCGGAGCGCCTGTTTTAGCAAATAAAACCCCTATAACCGTAATGTTTTTTAAGTAATGAAGCACATTTCTGTCAATGTGAATAATAAAGTAAAGCGCTCTGAGCATTTTCGATAGCAATAATCAGGAAATAACGCGGTTAATTCTTGTTTAAACGAATGCATGCTCTCACTCTCGTGTGGCGCACGCGCGTAGATCCACACAGCATTTCCTTTATTGAGCCAGCTCGTTGCGTGAAGCTGCTGTCAAATGGCTACCAGGGGAAATTGTAGTCGTGAGGCGAACCGTTGGCCTGGATTGTGAGAAGCATGCCGCCATTCTGGCAGAATGCACACCAATTCTATATTTTATATGCTTATTTGTAAATAGTGTAAAATAATCTATTTCTAATTTAAATAAAAGTCGATCTCTAACCCCCCCCCCCCCCCCCCCCCCCGGATTGCTTAGCTACAATTAGCTAAATTTATCTACGTATGGTTAATCAAAAGGTATAACCAGAACTTGAAAAGATGTATGACAACACATGCTGATCTTTTATTTAAAATAAGCCTCTTTAACCTCATCGTTTTTAAGCAATGAAACTCTTTTCGGCTAATGTGTTATTTAAAATAAAACATCTTAAGCATCTCCACAACAACGCGTGGACATTAGTGGAGCTGGAAATTACAGCTTCTCGTACAAAAACCCAAACAACCCTATTCTATCAGGTTTTGGCTCCCCCCAATCAGCACTGGCCTCGGCCAAGGCCGCTGCTGAACTAACAACTCCCCCTGAAGGACAAGGCAGTGAGACTCTCTTGCATTCCTCTCCCCCGATCCCAAGGACTTACCGCTCCCTCCCCCCCATCCAACGCCTTCGCCGCTTCATACCCCCAGCGTGAACAGGCGGGTCTGTTGACCAGCGCCTACATGGCTGCAGGACCGGATGGCTGTCTGTCTCTGCTGGACTACCTCCACCACCCCTTTTCCCTCACCCGTTGCAAGTCGTGTCATTTTTATGTTGTTGTTTGTTGTGCTTATGTTGCTGAGGTGTTTTTTTCGGTTCCCACAATGTCCTCCCCACTGGAGTACAGTCTGGGGGCTGCTTTTTTATTCTCCTCCTCTCTCCTCATGTTACTCCTGTTTCTTTTCTTCTCTTCTCTCCTCCCCTGTCTCCCGGCCGGTCTACCCCCTACTGTGATGTTGTATATGTAAGGTCGGGCGATGGCCTGTTTTTCGCTGGTACTTGTGGTATATTGCAACAGCAATAAAGGGTTTGAATCAAATCAAATCAAATCAAACAAGAATCAGGGAATAACGCTGGAGATCCTTGTTAAAATAACTCCATGTCGCGCTTGTGCGTGCAGCCACGATATCCACACACCGCTATCTGTCTT
>NW_026043316.1:0-44940 GCF_023856365.1 Brienomyrus brachyistius | reverse complement strand
CACCGAAACAAACAGACCTTTGAACAACATTGGAAAACTCTTCAGGATGAATCGAGGCAGGTGGTCAAGTGGGTTTATTGTTATTTCAGCAATATACACAGTACACAGTGAAAGGAAACATTGTTCCTCCTGGACCACGGTGCAAGACAAAGAAGAAAAACAGAAACAACACAAGATGACACAAGTGCGGGCAAGATAGAACTATACAGAGTGAAAGGAGCACAAACAGAGGGAGAAAGTGCAAGATAAACACAAGAGCAACAATACAATACTACAGGACAAGACAGCGCAGTCAAGAACACAGAGTGCAGCCAGAGCTAACCTGAATAGGGGCATCAAGGTTGCCAGGCAGGCAGAGAAACAGAAAATAGAGGTCTACTTCACATACAACAACCCACAGTGGGTGTGGCAGGGAATACAACACATTACAAACTTCAAAGGCAACAACACCGTCACTGTTAACAGCAACGCCCTTTTAGCAAAGGAGCTAAACAGCTTCTTTGCTCGTCTGGAGGAACACAGAGCAGACATAGCCACACTGCCCCCTCCCCCAATCTCCAGCACTCACAGACTCCCTCTGCAGGAACACCACGCGAGAAGGCACATTGCATCTCTAGGTGTGTGGAGTTTAAGACAAGGCAAGTGATGCTACGATAATATAATTCCTTGGTAAGACCCCACCTAGAATATTGTGTGCGGGTTTGGTTACCATACCTTAAGAAGGACATTGCTGCCTTGGAAAAGGTGCAACGTAGGGCAACGAGAATGATTCCTGGTCTTAGAGGAATGTCTAATGAGGAGAGGTTAGCTGAGCTGAATCTGTTTAGCCTCGAGCAAAGGAGACTAAGGGGGGACATAATCCAGGTGTTTAAGATTCTAACAGGTCTGGATGCTGTTCAGCCAAATGGCTATTTCAATGTTAGTTTAAATACCAGAACTCGTGGCCATAAGTGGAAATTAGCTGGAGAACATTTTAAAACGAATTTGATGAAGCATTTCTGTACACAGCGTGTAGTTAGAGATGGAATAGTCTTCCTGTTATTGTAACACAAGCTAAAACCCTGGGTTCTTTTAAATCAGAGCTAGATAAGATTTTTGAGCTATTAGCTAAGTTCTCCTCAAAGGAGCTTGATGGGCCGAATGGCCTCCTCTCATTTGTAAATCTCTTTGGTTCTTATGAGTCAGCTTACAGAGATGAGGTCCAGAAACTGATAGGTTGGAGTTCAGCAAACAATTTGGCACTAAACAGCACAAAGACAAGGAATCACTGACTTCAGGAAGGATGGAGGCGACACTGGCCTGCCTAGATGGATGGATGGATGTTTTTATTGACATTGTAAGTACAATGAGATTTAGTTTGGAACGCGCCAGCAGCTACACAGTATATTTACAATTATATAGATTGTGAGGCATAAAATAAGGTGTGAGTAATATAACATAACGACATAATATAAGTAATCATTAATTAATCATTACAGATGGTATGAGGTGTGAACCGCTAGGCTGCTATGGCATGTTTGGTATCAAACCGATGGAAAATCACTCCAGTTTCCCAATCTGGTCAGTGGTTACCACGAAAGTGAATATATCAAAAGTTACACCAGCCTAACGAAAATCATCAATACAAGGGAAATCACTCTGGTCATAAATCTCAAAAGGACTGATACAGACCCCCTTCCGAAAGCCCGCCAAATGGATGGTCAGCCATTGGTCCAGGAGTCGAATTCCTGGTCACTCCTATTCACGAACTTTACACTATAAAACCTGGCACCTCAGAACAAAGCCAGGAGAGGAGAAACAGAAGGGAGGAGAAAACAAAAGACCATCAGCACGAAGAGAGGCAGAGAACATCAGCCCAAGAGAAGAGAAGCCCACAAGAAGCCCTCCTGAAGCCTATCAGTGAAGACCCAGCTGGACAGAGAACTGCAACCAAGCCCAAGCTTCACCAGGAGAGGGAATCAGAGGGGCTCCACTCCAACAACCGCTGCAAACACCGCGCCTCCCTGAGTGCCATCACCCATCAGCTCATCAGCCTCCGCAACCAACTGCCAAGACCCCCCCCCCCCCACTCTGCAACCAAGTAAACAAACTTCCTTTCATTTATAACAACCTAAACTCCTATTCACCTGCTATATTACTTTAGGACAGTATTTCCACAAATTGCTTGCTTTGCAGAACAGTATTTTCCCTTTTAAGGTTACTCATTTTAAATCTGGTCATTGCATTTTCATGATTACATTGTTTGTGTCCACTCCGTTATTTCGTGTTTATTGTTTGTTAGGTGTAATGTCTGTCTTATGTTAGTTATAGGAATAAATGCATGTCTTTTACACAACTTCAGCCTCCGTTCATTGAGTGCTCACAAGAATCCCTGCCTGTGCGATCTACGCTCTGAAACCTCAAATTCGCCTGAAATATCGCGAGACTCTCTCTCATTGGCCGTGAGGGGAGCTTCGCTACCGATCGTTTACATTACCTGGTGACGCAGCTCGTTGGACAAGCCTTCTATTCTAACCCAGGTTATTACGTGATACTGGTTATTAATGAGTTCCATTTAAGTCACACATTAACAGACTCACGGTGTTTCGCAATTGAGTTTGAGCCGACCATTCAGCATAAAAATTGGTTAATAATCACAAGGCACAAGGTTTAAACTTATTCTGAGCACACAATTTAAACTTTTTATGACCGAACGTGCAGTGAAGAAGCGCTACTGTCAACTGGTTGCAAAAGTCGCACTCATGGCAATCTGAAGGCATTTAAGCGGGATCATATGGGCTTATTATAGTTATTTTTATTTCTATTATTAGTAGTTATATTATTTTGTTTTATTTTCGGTGATTTCATTGTAGTTCTTTCGTATTAAACTGCAGTAAACTTTAACCCTATGTCTGACGAGATTCTCAGATGTAGCGCTTTGTTTCCAGGTTCAATTCGGACGAGTGTCTCCGTTTCTATATATCCTGGGAGAGATCTCTCTATTAGCGAACGGGAATACTTGTTATGAGGTTCTAACCTAAATTATGTTGCGCTTGGACATAAGACCGATAGCTTAGTTACCTATCAGGATCATACTCGTATGTGTGTGCCTGCTTTAGACAAAGCAAGTTTAACACAACTTTGCGCTGTGAGCCAAGTGTGTGTCATTTAGAAATTGGGAGTCTCCTGTGCTTGAGACCCGCCGTGGTTAAGCACCATTTGCGACGAGATATAGTGCACTCACAATTTAAATCTGTCGCCGTAACGCGTGCGCCGTCTCGCTTCAGTAATTGTTTTAAGGGGTGATGACGAAGATGACGAATTTACTTTCCTGAAGAGGAGCAGGATGGGTCACGCGTTCTGTAAGATTTGTCTCCCACGGGGAAGGAACGATGTCAGTCGGCATGAAAAATCCAAGTCATTAGTGAATGACAGAGCCGCATGAGTGAACATGAAAAATTAATAGAAAATAAATGACAAATGGTTATTTTATATTTTATATATTTTATATATTTATATTTATATTATATTTTATATAATTTATATTATTTTATATTTCCTGTCTTAAAATGTAAGGGATACACATGGTCATTTCCGTTGTTTCCTGTTTCCTGCGAGAGTGATACTGACTGCTAGCGCGCGAACTTTGAAACCATAGATATCACCTAAATAATAATTCGAGTTAAGTCATTGGGAAAAAGCTTCGCAAGATTAATAATCCTCCAAAATAAATAAATAAAATTTCCCAGACCCCGACGGATTAATCACCTACGCAAGTACCGACCCACGATCTTCGTTCAATTAAGAAGGTGCTTCCAGCCTTACAGCCTCAGTTTACGTAAGTACAACGCCATGTCTACTGTTCCGTGTTCTGAGTGTAATATGTTTAGCTATTCTTCTCCAGTCATTAGCGGTATTTATACATGTGAGAAGTGTCAGTTAGTCGCTAGACTGACGGAGAAGATTGTAGTGTTAGAGGGACGTATCCGGACGTTACATAACATTCAGGAGAATGAGAGTTTTATTGACTCAGTATTAGCGGCTCCGGATATGTCCGCGATAGCCAGTAAGTCTCCCCCTGCTCCGGCAGCAGAGCCTTCGCAGCAAGGCGAGTGGGTGACGACCCGGCGGCATAGTCGCAAATCCAAACCAAACTTACACCGGCACCATTCGCCTATCCGCGTTTCCAACAGGTTCTCCCCACTCAGTGAAACTCCCACTGAGACGCCTGTTGAAAGTGCTCTAATAATTGGTGATTCTATTCTAAGAAACGTGAGAGTAGCGACTCCAGCGACCATTGTAAATTGTCTCCCGGGTGCCAGAGCGACCGACATCTCGGCAAATTTAAAAGTGCTGGCTAAAAGTAAACGTAAATACTCTCAGATAGTTATCCACGTCGGCACTAATGATGTCCGATTGAGGCAATCGGAGATCACAAAGGCAAATTTTAAAGAGGTGTGCAACATTGCGAAGAAGATGTGTGTGTCAGTAACGTGCTCTGTCCAGACTAAAAACTCAAGTCCAGACTAAAAACACACCTGTTTAGTTTAGCGTATAGGGACACTAGTTCTAGCCCTAGCTAACTCTTCACTCCCAGGCAGACCTGTAGTGTGAGGTGTAGAGCTGGGTGGGGATCGGTGCCATTGGCTTTGGATGAACTGGATTGTCAGTGCTGTCACTCTAGCTTTGCAATCTCTTGTGGAACTGGAGTGCTGACATTTCAGGGACTCCCCATGCCGGCATTCCCACTTGCCTCTCCCTCCTACTGATGCTGCCATAGCCATATCTGCCGGAGCTTGCAGATTGCACTTCATATTGTACTCACCTAGCTTTTAGCACTGCCAATAGCCTCCTCTACTATGCCTAATTGTACATTTTATTTCCCCTACTCCTCCTGGGGGTGATGCCTGGAGACCTCAATCTATCAAGATATCCAGCACACCCGACCACCACCAGTGACGTCCCTGCATCCAGCTCGCCGTTCTGATCTTCCATGTATGACCCGCTGCCTTACCTCTGGTTGCCTGGCAATTGGAAGAAGACTCGGCTTCGGCATTGGCTTATCTTCCTTGCTCTCCTCTCTCTATTTGACTATCCCTGCCGGCCCCTGGAGGATGGGCTTCCCCTTTGAGTCTGGTCCCTCTCAAGGTTTCTTCCTTCTAGGGAGTTTTTCCTTGCCACTGTCGCCTATGGCTTACTCACTGGGGGCTTTGGGTGAGGATACTGTAAAGCGCTTTGAGACAATGTAATGTTGTGATAATGCGCTATATAAAAATAAATTTGTTTGTTTGTTGTTGTTGATACTGGAGCCTGGTTGCGGTGGTGGGATGGCTCACGGCGGGTGCCGGAAAATTTCCTTTATTTTCAAATCCAAACCTTGACAGGTATGCTGCTGTTCCAAATCATGGGTGCATGTTACAAGTGCGGAACATATTTTAACTTAGTACTAACTTAGCATCATATTTGATCTGATTCGACTGAATATCCCAGGTTTCCATCTCTCATGCATCTGGTGTGACGTGTTTTCAGACTCTCAGGCTGGCGCAAAGAAATCTTACGGGAATTGAACGTCTCACTCCGGCCAGCTGACCAAAGTTGGTAACCTTGGTATTGTGTGTAGGAGATTCGGTATAACTATAATTTCGTTCTCCATTTACATGCCCGTAGTGTCTTTAAGTGTTATGTAGTTTTGCCTGAAACGCAAAAATAAAACAAAGCAATTAAAGCCGTAAGTGGCTCAAATTGTGCTGTAGCGATTGAAGAACTTTTGTCGGAAGTTGGATTCGAACCCACGCCTTACTTGGGAGAACAGAATACCAGAATAGAGTAGGTTAAGTCCAGCCTTGGCTTCCAAGCTGACGTTTTTCTACATATGTGCTTGTGTATCATGGACAGTAAGAGGGGGCAGGCAAGGAGAGAATTTCTCTCTTTGGGGATCAATAGAGTGTTGTTATTATAACGTCTAAAAAGTATGATGGTCTGTCGATAAATCAATAAGAAAATAAATGAAGTCGTTTTCGCGAACACGCTGGAAAAGCCAGGGGCCGGACCGACTGTAGGGGGCGTGGCCAGAGACAGCCATCTCAGGCTGTCAAGTCTCCCGTTTTGGCCGGGAAACTACCGTATTTTACTTCTCTTTCCCGCCGTCCTCCCGTATTAGTATTTTCCCGTAAATCTCCCTTATATTATATAGTTGCTGGATAGTGTAGTGGTAAGATCGCCGCCTTTCACACGGGAGACCGGGGTTCGAATCCCGGTTGTGGCCAAAAATATATTTTATATATTTTATATATTTATATTATATTTATATTATATTTTTTATATATTGTATTATATAGTTGCTGGATAGTGTAGTGGTAAGATCGCCGCCTTTCACACGGGAGACCGGGGTTCGAATCCCGGTTGTGGCCAGAAACAACTGCTATCACAACTAGAGATTGATGAGGTACAACACGATTGCTACGACAAGGGGGAGCCAGGACGACAGGTCAGGGGGGAGATATCATCATCCCCACATTCCGAGATTGGGTACCAAGCCCCATATATATTAGTAGGCTGAATACAAGAGCAGCTGACCTGAGAAATAAGAAATAAGCTAAGCTGGAAACAGATCAGCTGATCTACACCACAGCAACAGTGATCCTTGAGCTGGAGCCGGACCGTCTTTGAAGACTCCGTAAATCTCCGTATAATAATATATATCTACGGGAACGAGAAAGCAGAGAACAAGAACAAGATTTGTAAATGTAAGATTTGAAGGACCCGGCATGAAAAATAGAATAGTTCTCGTCATTAGTGAACATGTGTCTCGTCATTGTGTATCATGGACAGTAAGAGGGGGATCAATAGAGTGTTGTTATTATAACGTCTAAAAAGTATGATGGTCTGTCGATAAATCAATCAGATAAATAATGAAGTCGTTTTCGCGAACACGCTGGAAAAGCCAGGGGCCGGACCGACTGTAGGGGGCGTGGCCAGAGACAGCCATCTCAGGCTGTCAAGTCTCCCGTTTTGGCCGGGAAACTACCGTATTTTACTTCTCTTTCCCGCCGTCCTCCCGTATTAGTATTTTCCCGTAAATCTCCCTTATATTATATAGTTGCTGGATAGTGTAGTGGTAAGATCGCCGCCTTTCACACGGGAGACCCAGCGGGGCCGGTCGCGTATAGCCATAACACAGTGGCAGCCAATGAAATTGAAGGATTTTTTTTGCGAAGCGAAGAGACCCTCCCCGGCGCTGCAAAATCTCCGTTAATGATTTTTTTTCTGATACATTTCAAGTTAGATTGAAATGCTAATCATTTTGAGGCATGTTTTCAAAAAAGCATGAACAAATTTCTCCATTTCTTGTAATCACATTCATCCATTATTCTTCGTTTTCTTGATATTGATGTATTTAATAAACAGCTTAAAACTATGGTTACAATTTTATTTATTTATTTATTTATGTCGCTGTGGTAATTAAACAGACATAGACAGTTATGAATAAAATGTATTGTTTATTGAGTCTATTTACACAGAAAGAGACAAGTACTCAGGTTCTCATACTCAGGGGTATGATAAGATATACATCCATCCATCCATCCATTTTCCAAACCGCTTATTCTACTGGGTCACGGGGGTCCGGAGCCTATCCCGGAAGCAATGGGCACGAGGCAGGGAACAACCCAGGATGGGGGGCCAGCCCATCGCAGGGCACACTCACACACCATTCACTCTCACATGCACACCTATGGGCAATTTAGCAACTCCAATTAGCCTCAGCATGTTTTTGGACTGTGGGGGGAAACCGGAGTACCCCCCACGACGACATGGGGAGAACATGCAAACTCCACACACATGTGACACAGGCGGCGACTCAAACCTGGGTCCCAGAGGTGTGAGGCAACAGTGCTAACCACTGCACCACCATGCCACCCCCAAGATATACATTACCGCTCAAAAGTTTGGGATCACATGCAAATTTCTTTGTTTTCCAAAGAAAAACACATTTTCATGCAATTCACAAAATTTTATCCACATCTACATATAGAGGCCTATTATCAGCAACTGGCAGTCCTCTGCATCAATCTCCTGGTATGTCTGACTGCTTATTCTTTAAATATTGCTAACACATTTTGGAGGTTTGGTTTGGGTCATTATCCTTTTGTAGGATAAAACTGACCCCAATCAAGTCTTGTCACAGGGTATATAATTGAACGGTAGTGTATGTCAAATATTAAATAGATGAAATGATTAATTTTCTTAAACAGCAGTGTTAATGCATGCATTTTGTAGCATGTTAACAAATGACTCATTGAATCCTGAATCAAAACAAAAAGCATAATTAAAAATAGCATTGTTATGACAATACTAACAGTGATGCTGCAGCATTTTAACAACTGTCAGATAGTTAGACATACAGTACCAGTCAGTAATTTGGACACACCACTCTGCCTACAAAGGGACTGGGTCATATTACCTGGATACTTGAGCTAAACCCAGTAGAAATGTTTTTCAAGGAGTCTGACCAGAGAGTTAAAGAAAATCGGCTGAGTGCTCAGCATATATGAGACGGCTCCTTCAGGAGAGCTGGAAAAGCATTCCAGGAGGCCACCTCATTAAACTAGTATAAAGTAGAAAGCAGGATCAGTCAGTCCCTGGAGCAGCTGGGGTTAAGGGCCTTGCTCAAGGGCCCAATGGTGGGATCACTCGGCCAGCCCTGGGATTTGAACCGGCAACCTTCTGAGTTCCAACAGAATTGTCCCCCCCAACAAATTATTTTTTTTAAATAACTTTTCTGAGTAGTGCATAATTCCATGTGTATTACTTTATAGTTATGATGTCTTTATAAATATTACAAAATGTAAAGAATAGTACAAAGAAACAATTCTATAGGTAGGTGTGCCCAAAACTCCTGACTGACGCCGTAACACTTTCTTAGACTCACCACACTGGTTGAGGTGGTGATGAGACAAGAGAGATTTAGCCAGTGGATAGGGAATGATTAATAGGACAGATCTGAAAGGGTCACGATGGGGAATTTAGCCATTGGGGTAACTGCCCCACACTTTGAGAGATGCTCAGGGATAATTTATGACCTTAGAGAATCAGGAACAAACAAGGAACATATTAACCATATGTTAAAATGCTGCAAGTGTATATTCAAACAATACTGAACTATAAAGAATATAAAACAATCTTTACTTTTTTTGTTTTAAAAAAAAACTATGCTTGCCACTTCTTTAAGAAAACCTACCTAACAGCGGCAATTTTTACAATCTGATTGTAACCCACCTGTTGCCATGCATTATTTGTCAGTGAAAAATGAGCCCAGACACAAAATAGCTGTTCTTAATAAAGTGGACAGAGTGTATATGGAAAACATTTACAATTTTTACAAATAACGCTGCTCTTGAAGTAGCAGGTAGTGTGTTACTTTTTTCTCTCCGCTGACCAACGCTGCTTTTCAGCCTCATAAAAAGGAGATTTTTGAAACTCCCTCCAGGTCATCTCTGGCTGCATAGTCTTGAACAATGGAACAAACAGAACACAGGCATCAAAACGGGCCTGAACGTGGCCAAAACAAGATGAATAATAAAGAACTTGGATGAAAAATTCTGATCATGACATCCAGAATTATCCTCCATAATTGAAGGGAAAGAACCTTTAGCATCATGGACTCCAACAACTTGCAAACCTGAAAGCAAAGTGAAAAAACCACAAATGAACCACAAATAATATTGATTCCTTAATTTATACTGAATCCTGAAGAGTGACTGTTTGTGTGTGTGCATGCATATGAGATTCTCACTCATCGGGCCTTCGGTTTTGGAAGGGGACCAACAAAGCATCATCCTCTCCAATTCCTCATCTTCCTCTATTTCTATAAAACAAAATAGATATGAATAAAAGACATAATCAATGCACAGAACCACATATATGAAACTGTCAGCCAACCTGGAGGATTAGTAGAAGTGTCTGGAAGTGCTGGTCTTGAGGGAGCAGAAGCCTCCAGTGTCATCTGAAGATTGCTGTGCTTCAGCCTCAGGTACTGCTGTAGTCGGTACATTTTGCTGCCTGGTACGCATTGTTGTTTGAGGATAACAGCCTCATACCCATCATCCCTACTGTCCCAAATATCCTTCCAGGTCTTGCCAGCACGGACTCCAAACCCAACCAAATTCTCATCCTCACTTTTGACAGGTGGTAGTTGACAGGCGTAAAGAAACACAGAAGGGCATGGAATTATAAACAAGAATTCTGTGATCTGACACCTTTGCCATTTGGTAGCAAAGTAAGTGTAATAGCTTCTAACTGACTTGCTTTAACCTAAAACAAGGTTTGTTTGAACAACTTTAGTAGGTTTAATACTTAACGATTATGTGAGGAATTCTTTAATATCCAAGTTAACGGCAATGCCAGCAAACAATATGCATAAAAAAGTTGTAGTTAAATATCAATGACTTACAGGAAAGTTACCGTCACAGTACCTTGCATATAGGAACGTGCAGAATTAGTATATGTATAATACACTATATATATAAGGTTAGTTTATAAACGGTAATCCAGTTTATTCTGTCTCATCTGCCTAGACTCATTCTACTTGACCAGTGTATGCTCGTTTTACTGCAAATTACTCGTTTTCCATAAATGGACACTGTCTAGCTTAATAAATGTACTGCTTTACCGGGCCACTAATAAAAGATACTTTTGGATTCCTCACGATGAGTGGAATTCTTATAAACGGTACCCGCCTTAATTTCCAAAGTCAAACATGTTTTTATTTAAATTGTGCATTAAAAATTGAATATTAATTATTAAATATTTCAAAAGCAATGCTACCTATGGAGCGAGTGAATAACTACTTCAGCATTACACAGAGAGCTTCGCGAGGGGCTCCGTAAAACGTACAGCATCCAGTTCGATTTTGGAATGTGAAATACATCGGAATATTTAAGAAAATATAAGATTGCTGTTCAGTTTACCTTGGAAAGTCGTCCTTTCCGTTCGACCGGGCGGTTTTTCTTTTAGGTGAATCACCAAATTTACTGAAATACTACTCACTCTCTGCTGCTCTTTTCCAAAATCCAGTTGTGTCGACTGTCGGTAGTGATAAGGGTAAAACGTCATTGGAGGCGTCGAAACAGCGACAAAACATCAACCAGTGGCCGAAAGAATATTACATCCGTACTGTTAAGCACTACCATTGAAAATGAATGGGAAAAGTTAAGGGAAGTTAAGCTAAACTATTCTCGCCGCCCGCAGGGGTTCGAATCCGGTTGACCGGTTGTGGCCAAAAATATATTTTATATATTTTATATATTTTATATATTTATATTTATATTATATTTTATATAATATATATATCATCATCCCCACATTCCGAGATTGGGTACCAAGCCCCATATATAGTTAGTATAGTTGGTAACCTTGGTATTGTGTGTAGGAGATTCGGTATAACTATAATTTCGTTCTCCATTTACATGCCCGTAGTGTCTTTAAGTGTTATGTAGTTTTGCCTGAAACGCAAAAATAAAACAAAGCAATTAAAGCCGTAAGTGGCTCAAATTGTGCTGTAGCGATTGAAGAACTTTTGTCGGAAGTTGGATTCGAACCCACGCCTTACTTGGGAGAACAGAATACCAGAATAGAGTAGGTTAAGTCCAGCCTTGGCTTCCAAGCTGACGTTTTTCTACATATGTGCTTGTGTATCATGGACAGTAAGAGGGGGCAGGCAAGGAGAGAATTTCTCTCTTTGGGGATCAATAGAGTGTTGTTATTATAACGTCTAAAAAGTATGATGGTCTGTCGATAAATCAATAAGAAAATAAATGAAGTCGTTTTCGCGAACACGCTGGAAAAGCCAGGGGCCGGACCGACTGTAGGGGGCGTGGCCAGAGACAGCCATCTCAGGCTGTCAAGTCTCCCGTTTTGGCCGGGAAACTACCGTATTTTACTTCTCTTTCCCGCCGTCCTCCCGTATTAGTATTTTCCCGTAAATCTCCCTTATATTATATAGTTGCTGGATAGTGTAGTGGTAAGATCGCCGCCTTTCACACGGGAGACCGGGGTTCGAATCCCGGTTGTGGCCAAAAATATATTTTATATATTTTATATATTTATATTATATTTATATTATATTTTTTATATATTGTATTATATAGTTGCTGGATAGTGTAGTGGTAAGATCGCCGCCTTTCACACGGGAGACCGGGGTTCGAATCCCGGTTGTGGCCAGAAACAACTGCTATCACAACTAGAGATTGATGAGGTACAACACGATTGCTACGACAAGGGGGAGCCAGGACGACAGGTCAGGGGGGAGATATCATCATCCCCACATTCCGAGATTGGGTACCAAGCCCCATATATATTAGTAGGCTGAATACAAGAGCAGCTGACCTGAGAAATAAGAAATAAGCTAAGCTGGAAACAGATCAGCTGATCTACACCACAGCAACAGTGATCCTTGAGCTGGAGCCGGACCGTCTTTGAAGACTCCGTAAATCTCCGTATAATAATATATATCTACGGGAACGAGAAAGCAGAGAACAAGAACAAGATTTGTAAATGTAAGATTTGAAGGACCCGGCATGAAAAATAGAATAGTTCTCGTCATTAGTGAACATGTGTCTCGTCATTGTGTATCATGGACAGTAAGAGGGGGATCAATAGAGTGTTGTTATTATAACGTCTAAAAAGTATGATGGTCTGTCGATAAATCAATCAGATAAATAATGAAGTCGTTTTCGCGAACACGCTGGAAAAGCCAGGGGCCGGACCGACTGTAGGGGGCGTGGCCAGAGACAGCCATCTCAGGCTGTCAAGTCTCCCGTTTTGGCCGGGAAACTACCGTATTTTACTTCTCTTTCCCGCCGTCCTCCCGTATTAGTATTTTCCCGTAAATCTCCCTTATATTATATAGTTGCTGGATAGTGTAGTGGTAAGATCGCCGCCTTTCACACGGGAGACCCAGCGGGGCCGGTCGCGTATAGCCATAACACAGTGGCAGCCAATGAAATTGAAGGATTTTTTTTGCGAAGCGAAGAGACCCTCCCCGGCGCTGCAAAATCTCCGTTAATGATTTTTTTTCTGATACATTTCAAGTTAGATTGAAATGCTAATCATTTTGAGGCATGTTTTCAAAAAAGCATGAACAAATTTCTCCATTTCTTGTAATCACATTCATCCATTATTCTTCGTTTTCTTGATATTGATGTATTTAATAAACAGCTTAAAACTATGGTTACAATTTTATTTATTTATTTATTTATGTCGCTGTGGTAATTAAACAGACATAGACAGTTATGAATAAAATGTATTGTTTATTGAGTCTATTTACACAGAAAGAGACAAGTACTCAGGTTCTCATACTCAGGGGTATGATAAGATATACATCCATCCATCCATCCATTTTCCAAACCGCTTATTCTACTGGGTCACGGGGGTCCGGAGCCTATCCCGGAAGCAATGGGCACGAGGCAGGGAACAACCCAGGATGGGGGGCCAGCCCATCGCAGGGCACACTCACACACCATTCACTCTCACATGCACACCTATGGGCAATTTAGCAACTCCAATTAGCCTCAGCATGTTTTTGGACTGTGGGGGGAAACCGGAGTACCCCCCACGACGACATGGGGAGAACATGCAAACTCCACACACATGTGACACAGGCGGCGACTCAAACCTGGGTCCCAGAGGTGTGAGGCAACAGTGCTAACCACTGCACCACCATGCCACCCCCAAGATATACATTACCGCTCAAAAGTTTGGGATCACATGCAAATTTCTTTGTTTTCCAAAGAAAAACACATTTTCATGCAATTCACAAAATTTTATCCACATCTACATATAGAGGCCTATTATCAGCAACTGGCAGTCCTCTGCATCAATCTCCTGGTATGTCTGACTGCTTATTCTTTAAATATTGCTAACACATTTTGGAGGTTTGGTTTGGGTCATTATCCTTTTGTAGGATAAAACTGACCCCAATCAAGTCTTGTCACAGGGTATATAATTGAACGGTAGTGTATGTCAAATATTAAATAGATGAAATGATTAATTTTCTTAAACAGCAGTGTTAATGCATGCATTTTGTAGCATGTTAACAAATGACTCATTGAATCCTGAATCAAAACAAAAAGCATAATTAAAAATAGCATTGTTATGACAATACTAACAGTGATGCTGCAGCATTTTAACAACTGTCAGATAGTTAGACATACAGTACCAGTCAGTAATTTGGACACACCACTCTGCCTACAAAGGGACTGGGTCATATTACCTGGATACTTGAGCTAAACCCAGTAGAAATGTTTTTCAAGGAGTCTGACCAGAGAGTTAAAGAAAATCGGCTGAGTGCTCAGCATATATGAGACGGCTCCTTCAGGAGAGCTGGAAAAGCATTCCAGGAGGCCACCTCATTAAACTAGTATAAAGTAGAAAGCAGGATCAGTCAGTCCCTGGAGCAGCTGGGGTTAAGGGCCTTGCTCAAGGGCCCAATGGTGGGATCACTCGGCCAGCCCTGGGATTTGAACCGGCAACCTTCTGAGTTCCAACAGAATTGTCCCCCCCAACAAATTATTTTTTTTAAATAACTTTTCTGAGTAGTGCATAATTCCATGTGTATTACTTTATAGTTATGATGTCTTTATAAATATTACAAAATGTAAAGAATAGTACAAAGAAACAATTCTATAGGTAGGTGTGCCCAAAACTCCTGACTGACGCCGTAACACTTTCTTAGACTCACCACACTGGTTGAGGTGGTGATGAGACAAGAGAGATTTAGCCAGTGGATAGGGAATGATTAATAGGACAGATCTGAAAGGGTCACGATGGGGAATTTAGCCATTGGGGTAACTGCCCCACACTTTGAGAGATGCTCAGGGATAATTTATGACCTTAGAGAATCAGGAACAAACAAGGAACATATTAACCATATGTTAAAATGCTGCAAGTGTATATTCAAACAATACTGAACTATAAAGAATATAAAACAATCTTTACTTTTTTTGTTTTAAAAAAAAACTATGCTTGCCACTTCTTTAAGAAAACCTACCTAACAGCGGCAATTTTTACAATCTGATTGTAACCCACCTGTTGCCATGCATTATTTGTCAGTGAAAAATGAGCCCAGACACAAAATAGCTGTTCTTAATAAAGTGGACAGAGTGTATATGGAAAACATTTACAATTTTTACAAATAACGCTGCTCTTGAAGTAGCAGGTAGTGTGTTACTTTTTTCTCTCCGCTGACCAACGCTGCTTTTCAGCCTCATAAAAAGGAGATTTTTGAAACTCCCTCCAGGTCATCTCTGGCTGCATAGTCTTGAACAATGGAACAAACAGAACACAGGCATCAAAACGGGCCTGAACGTGGCCAAAACAAGATGAATAATAAAGAACTTGGATGAAAAATTCTGATCATGACATCCAGAATTATCCTCCATAATTGAAGGGAAAGAACCTTTAGCATCATGGACTCCAACAACTTGCAAACCTGAAAGCAAAGTGAAAAAACCACAAATGAACCACAAATAATATTGATTCCTTAATTTATACTGAATCCTGAAGAGTGACTGTTTGTGTGTGTGCATGCATATGAGATTCTCACTCATCGGGCCTTCGGTTTTGGAAGGGGACCAACAAAGCATCATCCTCTCCAATTCCTCATCTTCCTCTATTTCTATAAAACAAAATAGATATGAATAAAAGACATAATCAATGCACAGAACCACATATATGAAACTGTCAGCCAACCTGGAGGATTAGTAGAAGTGTCTGGAAGTGCTGGTCTTGAGGGAGCAGAAGCCTCCAGTGTCATCTGAAGATTGCTGTGCTTCAGCCTCAGGTACTGCTGTAGTCGGTACATTTTGCTGCCTGGTACGCATTGTTGTTTGAGGATAACAGCCTCATACCCATCATCCCTACTGTCCCAAATATCCTTCCAGGTCTTGCCAGCACGGACTCCAAACCCAACCAAATTCTCATCCTCACTTTTGACAGGTGGTAGTTGACAGGCGTAAAGAAACACAGAAGGGCATGGAATTATAAACAAGAATTCTGTGATCTGACACCTTTGCCATTTGGTAGCAAAGTAAGTGTAATAGCTTCTAACTGACTTGCTTTAACCTAAAACAAGGTTTGTTTGAACAACTTTAGTAGGTTTAATACTTAACGATTATGTGAGGAATTCTTTAATATCCAAGTTAACGGCAATGCCAGCAAACAATATGCATAAAAAAGTTGTAGTTAAATATCAATGACTTACAGGAAAGTTACCGTCACAGTACCTTGCATATAGGAACGTGCAGAATTAGTATATGTATAATACACTATATATATAAGGTTAGTTTATAAACGGTAATCCAGTTTATTCTGTCTCATCTGCCTAGACTCATTCTACTTGACCAGTGTATGCTCGTTTTACTGCAAATTACTCGTTTTCCATAAATGGACACTGTCTAGCTTAATAAATGTACTGCTTTACCGGGCCACTAATAAAAGATACTTTTGGATTCCTCACGATGAGTGGAATTCTTATAAACGGTACCCGCCTTAATTTCCAAAGTCAAACATGTTTTTATTTAAATTGTGCATTAAAAATTGAATATTAATTATTAAATATTTCAAAAGCAATGCTACCTATGGAGCGAGTGAATAACTACTTCAGCATTACACAGAGAGCTTCGCGAGGGGCTCCGTAAAACGTACAGCATCCAGTTCGATTTTGGAATGTGAAATACATCGGAATATTTAAGAAAATATAAGATTGCTGTTCAGTTTACCTTGGAAAGTCGTCCTTTCCGTTCGACCGGGCGGTTTTTCTTTTAGGTGAATCACCAAATTTACTGAAATACTACTCACTCTCTGCTGCTCTTTTCCAAAATCCAGTTGTGTCGACTGTCGGTAGTGATAAGGGTAAAACGTCATTGGAGGCGTCGAAACAGCGACAAAACATCAACCAGTGGCCGAAAGAATATTACATCCGTACTGTTAAGCACTACCATTGAAAATGAATGGGAAAAGTTAAGGGAAGTTAAGCTAAACTATTCTCGCCGCCCGCAGGGGTTCGAATCCGGTTGACCGGTTGTGGCCAAAAATATATTTTATATATTTTATATATTTTATATATTTATATTTATATTATATTTTATATAATATATATATCATCATCCCCACATTCCGAGATTGGGTACCAAGCCCCATATATAGTTAGTATAGTTGGTAACCTTGGTATTGTGTGTAGGAGATTCGGTATAACTATAATTTCGTTCTCCATTTACATGCCCGTAGTGTCTTTAAGTGTTATGTAGTTTTGCCTGAAACGCAAAAATAAAACAAAGCAATTAAAGCCGTAAGTGGCTCAAATTGTGCTGTAGCGATTGAAGAACTTTTGTCGGAAGTTGGATTCGAACCCACGCCTTACTTGGGAGAACAGAATACCAGAATAGAGTAGGTTAAGTCCAGCCTTGGCTTCCAAGCTGACGTTTTTCTACATATGTGCTTGTGTATCATGGACAGTAAGAGGGGGCAGGCAAGGAGAGAATTTCTCTCTTTGGGGATCAATAGAGTGTTGTTATTATAACGTCTAAAAAGTATGATGGTCTGTCGATAAATCAATAAGAAAATAAATGAAGTCGTTTTCGCGAACACGCTGGAAAAGCCAGGGGCCGGACCGACTGTAGGGGGCGTGGCCAGAGACAGCCATCTCAGGCTGTCAAGTCTCCCGTTTTGGCCGGGAAACTACCGTATTTTACTTCTCTTTCCCGCCGTCCTCCCGTATTAGTATTTTCCCGTAAATCTCCCTTATATTATATAGTTGCTGGATAGTGTAGTGGTAAGATCGCCGCCTTTCACACGGGAGACCGGGGTTCGAATCCCGGTTGTGGCCAAAAATATATTTTATATATTTTATATATTTATATTTATATTATATTTTATATAATTTATATTATTTTATATTTCCTGTCTTAAAATGTAAGGGATACTGGAGCCTGGTTGCGGTGGTGGGATGGCTCACGGCGGGTGCCGGAAAATTTCCTTTATTTTCAAATCCAAACCTTGACAGGTATGCTGCTGTTCCAAATCATGGGTGCATGTTACAAGTGCGGAACAAGATCGCCGCCTTTCACACGGGAGACCGGGGTTCGAATCCCGGTTGTGGCCAAAAATATATTTTATATATTTTATATATTTATATTATATTTATATTATATTTTTTATATATTGTATTATATAGTTGCTGGATAGTGTAGTGGTAAGATCGCCGCCTTTCACACGGGAGACCGGGGTTCGAATCCCGGTTGTGGCCAGAAACAACTGCTATCACAACTAGAGATTGATGAGGTACAACACGATTGCTACGACAAGGGGGAGCCAGGACGACAGGTCAGGGGGGAGATATCATCATCCCCACATTCCGAGATTGGGTACCAAGCCCCATATATATTAGTAGGCTGAATACAAGAGCAGCTGACCTGAGAAATAAGAAATAAGCTAAGCTGGAAACCTGGACCCTCCGACCAAGAATGCGTGAAGTACCCTCAGAAGGTCTACTAGAAGATGTACGTAGAAGACAGATCAGCTGATCTACACCACAGCAACAGTAAGATTTGAAGGACCCGGCATGAAAAATAGAATAGTTCTCGTCATTAGTGAACATGTGTCTCGTCATTGTGTATCATGGACAGTAAGAGGGGGATCAATAGAGTGTTGTTATTATAACGTCTAAAAAGTATGATGGTCTGTCGATAAATCAATCAGATAAATAATGAAGTCGTTTTCGCTGGAAAAGCCATCTCAGGCTGTCCACTACCGTATTTTACTTCTCTTTCCCGCCGTCCTCCCGTATTAGTATTTTCCCGTATTTTCCCTTATATTATATAGTTGCTGGATAGTGTAGTGGTAAGATCGCCGCCTTTCACACGGGAGACCGGGGTTCGAATCCCGGTTGTGGCCAAAAATATATTTTATATATTTTATATATTTATATTTATATTTATATTATATTTTATATAATATATATATCATCATCCCCACATTCCGAGATTGGGTACCAAGCCCCATATATATTAGTAGGCTGAATACAAGAGCAGCTGACCTGAGAAATAAGAAATAAGCTAAGCTGGAAACAGATCAGCTGATCTACACCACAGCAACAGTGATCCTTGAGCTGGAGCCGGACCGTCTTTGAAGACTCCGTAAATCTCCGTATAATAATATATATCTACGGGAACGAGAAAGCAGAGAACAAGAACAAGATTTGTAAATGTAAGATTTGAAGGACCCGGCATGAAAAATAGAATAGTTCTCGTCATTAGTGAACATGTGTCTCGTCATTGTGTATCATGGACAGTAAGAGGGGGATCAATAGAGTGTTGTTATTATAACGTCTAAAAAGTATGATGGTCTGTCGATAAATCAATCAGATAAATAATGAAGTCGTTTTCGCGAACACGCTGGAAAAGCCAGGGGCCGGACCGACTGTAGGGGGCGTGGCCAGAGACAGCCATCTCAGGCTGTCAAGTCTCCCGTTTTGGCCGGGAAACTACCGTATTTTACTTCTCTTTCCCGCCGTCCTCCCGTATTAGTATTTTCCCGTAAATCTCCCTTATATTATATAGTTGCTGGATAGTGTAGTGGTAAGATCGCCGCCTTTCACACGGGAGACCGGGGTTCGAATCCCGGTTGTGGCCAAAAATATATTTTATATATTTTATATATTTTATATATTTATATTTATATTATATTTTATATAATTTATATTATTTTATATTTCCTATCTTAAAATGTAAGGGATACTGGAGCCTGGTTGCGGTGGTGGGATGGCTCACGGCGGGTGCCGGAAAATTTCCTTTATTTTCAAATCCAAACCTTGACAGGTATGCTGCTGTTCCAAATCATGGGTGCATGTTACAAGTGCGGAACATATTTTAACTTAGTACTAACTTAGCATCATATTTGATCTGATTCGACTGAATATCCCAGGTTTCCATCTCTCATGCATCTGGTGTGACGTGTTTTCAGACTCTCAGGCTGGCGCCTGAGAAACGTCTCACTCCGGCCAGCTGACCAAAGTTGGTAACCTTGGTATTGTGTGTAGGAGATTCGGTATAACTATAATTTCGTTCTCCATTTGCATGCCCGAAGTGTCTTTAAGTGTTATGTAGTTTTGCCTGAAACGCAAAAATAAAACAAAGCAATTAAAGCCGATCAGTGGCTCAAATTGTGCTGTAGCGATTGAAGAACTTTTGTCGGAAGTTGGATTCGAACTTGGGATGCCTTACTTGGGAGAACAGAATACCAGAATAGAGTAGGTTAAGTCCAGCCTTGGCTTCCAAGCTGATGTTTTTCTACATATGTGCTTGTGTATCATGGACAGTAAGAGGGGGCAGGCAAGGAGAGAATTTCTCTCTTTGGGGATCAATAGAGTGTTGTTATTATAACGTCTAAAAAGTATGATGGTCTGTCGATAAATCAATAACAATATCAATGAAGTCAATGTTTATCTAAAGGAATCAGAATTCAGGAAAAGCCAGGGGCCGGACCGAGTGTAGGGGGCGTGGCCAGAGACAGCCTGCTGACTGTTCCAAATCATGGGTGCATGTTACAAGTCCGGAACATATTTTAACTTAGTACTAACTTAGCATCATATTTGATCTGATTCGACTGAATATCCCAGGTTTCCATCTCTCATGCATCTGGTGTGACGTGTTTTCAGACTCTCAGGCTGGCGCAAAGAAATCTTACGGGAATTGAACGTCTCACTCCGGTCAGCTGACCAAAGTTGGTAACCTTGGTATTGTGTGTAGGAGATTCGGTATAACTATAATTTCGTTCTCCATTTACATGCCCGTAGTGTCTTTAACCGGCTGCACAAACTGGATCCGCCTCCATTACGACACAACTTTGCCCTTATTGGCTTAAGAATTTAGTCACATACATGACGTATATCTGCTATTTCTCCCGAGAAGCAGGTAAAGCAGTGGTAACTGCTTTGTAGTTAATTTACCTGGTAAAATTAAGTTTAAATAAATGATATAAATACTGTAATAGTACTCGTGAGCTTTGTTTATTTGTTATTAGTTATTGTAATGTTGCGCTGCTTTATTTGTTTAATCGTCTAGTCTGTGGAGACATTCAAGTTAATCAAATAAGAATTGCACTGTACACTGTACATGACCATAAAAACTTTGTATCCTTGAAATAAATGTTTTTGATCTTTTCCTTGGCAGTTATCTTTTTACACAGGGCCTCTATGTACACGATAGTTTTTTTTTTCACGACTAACAGTATGGATCAGGAGTTGGTTATTGTAAAAGAAGTAATGTGCATGCAGGTGATATTTGTATAGATTTATCCACACCCTTGTAGCAGTGCTGCCATTGCAGTCAGATCTCGCAAACTAGGAGTATTAGTTGTCTTTATTTCTCTTTATTTCTTGACGCCAACCCTCTCCATTAATCCGGGCTTGGGACTGGCACCTACCTGAGCTGGCTTGCTCCCTTAAGTGGCTGGGTTAGGCTAAACTATATATATATATTTACCAAGACTACAATAAAACATCTCGAAATGTGTAGTCTAGCAAAACGCAGTTTAAAGAAGGTAGCCTACCTGGCGAAATTGCAAACAAATTAAGGGCGTTAGGCAGCCTTTAGATCCTACCCATCATGCACTGCAGTTTTTTGCTAATTCCTCAAATGGAAAACTGTCCATCCATCCATCCATCCATTTTCCAAACCGCTTATCCTACTGGATCGCGGGGGGTCTGGAGCCTATCCCGGAAGCAATGGGCACGAGACAGGGAACAACTCAGGATGGCGGGCCAGCCCATCGCAGGGCACACTCACACACTATTCACTCACGCATACACTCCTATGGGCAATTTAGCAACTCCAATTAGCCTCAGCATGTTTTTGGACTGTGGGGGAAACCAGAGTACCCGGAGGAAACCCCACGATGACATGGGTAGAACATGCAAACTCCACACACATGTGACCCAGGTGGAGACTCGAACCCGGGCCCTAGAGGTGTGAGGCAACAGTGCTAACCACTGCACCACCATGCTGCCCCCTAAATGGAAAACCATTAAATACAAAAGGAAAACAAAAGTGCTGTAAGACTGTATACTTATGTGTATGTTAGTAAAGGCTGTAGCTGACACAACGGACCCCACTAATTAGAAAGGGGTAATTGTACACATGTGGCATCCAGTATGTTCTTCTATAACAGTTTTTAAAAAAAAAAAAAAACTCACATTACACAAATTGGCACTATCAAAACGAGGATTATGGGGAAAATGGGGACTGTGATGGAGATTACATACACGTAGGCATGGTATTTAGTTTTTTTTAATCTGGTCACCTTCCAGAGTAATTGTAAACTAAAACCATCTTCACCCTATTTGATTCTTTATAAATGGACAATCAGTCGTGCAGTAAATGGGGGTATAGAGAGACACAGAGCTTGTCTAACAAGAAACCCTGGGAAGCTAACATTAATAGGGTGGGTATGGATAGCAAAACCATTGATACAGATTACAGATTTATATCTCACCTGAACCCTGGCGGGCTCCGTGCCAATAGGGGTTGGGATTAGGGTTAGTTAACTTAAGTAGTAATATTGATGTGTATATTCTCCTATTCTCCAGTCAGTGAATCGTGAAACGTAATGTTAATATGTTTCTATACCTATATGTTCTGCTTAAAAACCCATAAAGGCAAGCACAGTGTTTAGACATTCTGTTACTTAGACTAGTAAACACTAAGATCCTTCAGCTTTCAATTAACCTGACACAACAGTCTAAACAACAAATGTGTGCCATGTCATTTGTCATCTTTACATCTTGTATCCTTTATATGGTAATTGGATTTTCAAGGTGGAATTGCAGGTCGATCATTTTAAGGATCTAGATGTAAACCTCCCTGGTGTTGCTTTAATATTTTTTTTGCACAATTTGCTTCACACACTTCCTCCAGCAGAGAAGCTTACAATACTACACCCCACCAAATGACTGGATGATGCCTTTTTATTTAAGGTCTGGCTGTGAGCCTCGATTACCGATACACTATCTTCAGGCTCCTGCCGGGATCAGTCAGTATGGTGGACCTTTGGAGGAATGGGTACAAAACCATCAGGAAAGTTTGCAGGTGCTTCAAGAGTATGTGAAGGCTTAGTTGGAGGAACAAGCCACACCACGAAATCGGAAACACAATGAGTTGGTTAATGATTAGGGGTTTGATGAAGGTCAGCTGGTGTGTTTGCGGAACCATGTTCGAGGTAAAATACAGGATCATTGGGATGCCTGTTTGTATATGGTAGTTCGGTGTCCCCAAGATCAGGGTGCAGTTTACTCTGCAACTCCAATGGAGGGGGACGGGGTTGTCCGTCAAGTTCACCGAACAGAGTTGCGTCCAGTACCACAGGGGGTTGTTATGTCAGGGGAAGATGTTCTGGTAATGTCTCCTGAGTCTGGGTTGCCCACAGGGGCAACAGAAATGGAATCGGATGAGGACTCTGTGATTTTACGGGGACAGGGCTGGTGGGAGGGGTCGCAATAGAGCATCCACAAGTAGGCCTCGTATAATGGAGGAGGTTATGTCCCCCCCGAGGTGTAGAGACCAGTTAAACGTTCGGTGAGGTCCACCACTGGTCATCATACCAACCCTTATAAGTTACCACGGTCAGTGAATGATCGTTCGGTTGGGGAGGAAGACCAGTGGTTTGGGGATAGAATTCTTAGCTGTGATCGTTGGGTCATCAATTTCATTTTGGGGGATGGATTGTAGCCAGGCAATTATAGGCAGGTATAGGAACTGCAGTTCGGACTGGAGGCATAGCCGGGGCGAGATGGCTGTGCATGTTCCGATGGTAGGGCATATTGGCAAAGGAGCAGGCACGGGAAAGACAGGCAGGGTCCTGATAGATTTGGTGGAGCATCGGCGGGCATATTGAATTTGCAGTGTAGCAGCCTTTCTGTTTGCTTGTTTCAGGGGTGAACAATCTTATCCGCAAAGGGCCGGTGTGTATGCAGGTTTTCGCTGCAACTCCCTAATTAGATTTCTAATTAGAGGACTGATTAGCTGAAGAGTCCTCATACCTGGTTTTGAAGAGCTGACCTAAAGGTTACCCCAAAAACCTGTTTTTTTTTTGTTTGAATGGGGCAGTGAGTCATGGGGTAAACTACTGTTCTTTAGGGGTTTTCAAGGTGGAATTACGGGTCGATAATTTTAAGGATCAGGTTGTAAACCTCCCTGGTGTTGCTTTAATATGTTTTATCTGAGGTTGTATCGTGTATTATCAAGCCAGCCGGCTTAGTGGCCTCGGGAGCGGGGTTTAGTGGGAGCAGCTGGCTAGTTTTATTTTCTTTTTTGTTTGTGTCTTTTTCTTTGTTGTATGTATATTTTGGGTTCATTATTAGGCAGGCTGGGCCTTTTGGCACCTGTAGTCTGGGTGCTGGATTGCCCATAGGGGTCTTTTTTATTGCTGTGATTTGCTGTGTCATTCACTAGTGTGATTTGTGCTGGATGTGTTTTTAAGGTTGTGCTGTGGCGTGTACCTGAGCAAACTTTGGGCAACCTGTTCTCTTGTTGGCTTTATTGACAAAGGGTGGATTAGTCTAATTACGGCCTGCTACAAATAGCTGCATATAACGTATAAAAAAAATCACCTTATGGGTGCTCCGTAGGGTAGCAAGATCTTGAGTTTTTTTTACAGTACTCGGGTACGTTTTAAAATTTTCGACCAATCAGCAAACATTATTCTGACAGCATAGCTGGGAAACCAATGAAAAGTGAGTGCAACGTTCTAGAACTTGACTTCGGGTTGACGCTCCCTATAAAAGAGCTGGGTACTGCTTCAAGGCGTTCAGTTGGCGCTACCTCCTGATAGAGTAGCACTGTACGGCTCTTGTTCCGTAAAACAACATCAAAAGGATGAAAAAAAAACCAATATTTAAAGAAGACGAAAAAAATCAATTTTTAAAGAAGACGAAAAAAACATCGTCTAAAAAAATAAGCCAAAAAAATAATATCCGAAGAAGGAAAAACATGCAAAGTAAAAAAAAACAAACAAAAATAAAAAACAATATCCAAAGAAGAAGGAAAAAAACATCCAAAGGGAGAAAAGAAGAACTGAAGGGCCAACGAGGTAGGAGGAAATACAAATTTCGTTTCAGCACCGTTGGAGTGCCAAGCCGTGAAAAGCATTTGGCCAGAAGACAAGGTAAGTGTTGTATCTGTTATTTTAAAACAGCGCTTTTCAAAATGCTGCTTTATAATCGTTTGAGATCGTTAGCCAGTGTGACAGCTGAAGGCTTTTTGAGTTTACCAACATAAAGTTTTATTTCTGTATTAGGACATTGTCAGGAACAATGATGTGTTCATCGCTATGATGTGGTCAAAAAGCGATGCATTGAATCTTAGAAACATTTGTGATTTTTCAAACGATGCTTTTCCTTTTATTTAATCAGTAAAATTTCCATCGGTTTTATATAGTGCCCCTTGAAATATGTCTTTAGCTCATTTTCCGGGCATTTTACTAGAATGCATCCTGAGAAATACACAAGCTCTGCTGCATTTCCGTGCCTCGATGTTTAGTGCCGAGTATAATTGTTGCAGTTGCCTTTTATATATTCCATGAGACCTGTTGGTACCAAGAGAAGTGTGAGACTGTCAGGGTGAATTTATCATACAATCGCACGCATAAATACCTGAGGGTTGCCAGTCCTTTTGCGTTGTTACAGGAGGACTAGAGCTGACGAGTGTGTTTCTACACACTATCAAGGGCATTGTAGTACAGTTTTCTCAGGTGGGAGAATGCTGCCGATCTCCTATTTGACAATACAGCCCTTGATATATTAGAATATTACAGAACTAGAAGCCTTTTGCAAGGAAGAATGTGAGAAAATCCCAAGTACAAGAACTGAAAGCCTTTCAGCTGGCTATAAGAAGCGCTTGTAAGCTGTGATATCTGGCAGAGGAGGTGTTACTAAGTACTGATTACGTAGGGTGCCCAAACTTTTGCAGAGTGCCATAATAATGTTTTTATTTTGTAATTTTGTTCAATTTATGGCATAAAAAGTAACTATTCATCAATGTTTGCTGAAAATATTGTGTATTTTTCCCCCAGTTCCTAAAGAGACTGTATTAACTGATATTGTTGCTTTTGTAATTGAAAAGATGTTATTTGTCAAGGGGTGCCAAACCTTTGCATAAGACTGTACACAGTGTGTGTATGTGTTTATGTGAGTGTGTGTCTGTGTGTGTGTGTGTATATATATATATGTGTGTGTGTGTATATATTTCTGTATATGCATGTGTATATATATATTTATATATAGTTCACACACATTCAAACTTATTTGAATACACATTCAAAATTATTTTTATTATTATTATTTTCGTTTTTTTTTTTTTTTGTGTTTTAAAATTTTTTATTTTTGCAATGGAAATAAAAATAAAGCAGTCCTCCGTAGAGGAGGGGTGGTGGAGGGAATATATATATATATATACATATATATAAAATAATTGTCACACAACTGGGGTGACATGCCTTTCCTGCTCACCCAATTTTAGTGCACTTTAGTTATGCATAATGACCTTCTAGTCTCGATACACCCATATATATATATGTATATATATATATAGTTTTTTTTGTTTTTTTTTTTGCAATAGACAATAAAAATAACGCAGTTCTCCATAAAGGAGGGATGGTGGATGGAATATATATATACATATATATAAAATAATTGTCACACAACCTGGGTGACATGCCTTGCCTGCTCACCCAGTTTTAGTGCACCTTAGTTATTCATAATGACCATCTAGTCTCGATACACCCATAAATATATATGTATATATATATAGTTTTTTTTGTTTTTTTTTTTGCAATAGACAATAAAAATAACGCAGTTCTCCATAAAGGAGGGATGGTGGATGGAATATATATATACATATATATAAAATAATTGTCACACAACTTGGGTGACATGCCTTGCCTGCTCACCCAATTTTAGTGCAACTTAGTTATCCATAATGACCAACTAGTCTCGATACACCCATATATATATATATATGTACATATATATATAGTTTTTTTATTAGCAATAGAAAAGAAAAATAACGCAGCTCTCCGTAAAGGAGGGATGGTGGATGGAATATATATATATATATATACATTTATATAAAATAATTGTCACACAACCTGGGTGATATGCCTTGCCTGCTCACCCAATTTTAGTGCACCTTAGTTATCCATACTGACCATCTAGTCTCGACACACCCATATATATATATATATATATATATATATATATATATATATGTATATATATATAGATATTTTTTCTTTTTCTTGTGTTTTTTTTTCGCAATGGATATTAAAAATAAAGCAGTCCTCCGTAAAGGAGGGGTGGTGGAGGGAATATATATATACATATATATATAAAATAATTGTCACACAACCTGGGTGACATGCCTTGCCTGCTCACCCAATTTTAGTGCAACTTAGTTATCCATAATGACCAACTAGTCTCGATACACCCATATATATATATATATATGTACATATATAGTTTTTTTATTAGCAATAGAAAAGAAAAATAACGCAGTTCTCCGTAAAGGAGGGATGGTGGATGGAATATATATATATATATATATATATATATATATATATATATATATATATATATATATATATATATATATATATATACATTTATATAAAATAATTGTCACACAACCTGGGTGACATGCCTTGCCTGCTCACCCAATTTTAGTGCACTTTAGTTATCCATACTGACCATCTAGTCTCGACACACCCATATATATATATATATATATATATATATATATATATATATATGTATATATATATAGATATTTTTTCTTTTTCTTGTGTTTTTTTTTCGCAATGGATATTAAAAATAAAGCAGTCCTCCGTAAAGGAGGGATGGTGGATGGAATATATATATAAAATAATTGTCACACAACCGGGGTGACATGCCTTGCCTGCTCACCCAATTTTAGTGCACCTTAGTTATTCATAATGACCATCTAGTCTCGATACACCCATAAATATATATGTATATATATATAGTTTTTTTATTAGCAATAGAAAAGAAAAATAACGCAGTTCTCCGTAAAGGAGGGATGGTGGATGGAATATATATATATATATATATACATTTATATAAAATAATTGTCACACAACCTGGGTGACATGCCTTGCCTGCTCACCCAATTTTAGTGCACTTTAGTTATCCATAATGACCATCTAGTCTCGATACACCCATGAATATATATGTATATATATATATATATATATATATATATATATATATATATATATATATATATAGTTTTTCTGTTTTTTTTTTGCAATAGACAATAAAAATAACGCAGTTCTCCGTAAAGGAGGGATGGTGGATGGAATATGTATATGCATATATATAAAATAATTGTCACACAACCTGGGTGACATGCCTTGCCTGCTCACCCAATTTTAGTGCACCTCAGTTATCCATACTGACCATCTAGTCTCGACACACCCATATATATATATATATATATATATATATATATATGTATATATATAGATATTTTTTCTTTTTCTTGTGTTTTTTTTTCGCAATGGATATTAAAAATAAAGCAGTCCTCCGTAAAGGAGGGGTGGTGGAGGGAATATATATATACATTTATATAAAATAATTGTCACACAACTGGGGAGACATGCCTTGCCTGCTCACCCAATTTTAGTGCACCTTAGTTATCCATAATGACCAACTAGTCTCGATACACCCATAAATATATATATATATATGTACATATATATAGTTTTTTTATTAGCAATAGAAAAGAAAAATAACGCAGTTCTCCGTAAAGGAGGGATGGTGGATGGAATATATACATACATATATATAAAATAATTGTCACACAACCTGGGTGACATGCCTTGCCTGCTCACCCAATTTTAGTGCAACTTAGTTATCCATAATGACCAACTAGTCTCGATACACCCATAAATATATATGTATATATATAGTTTTTTTTTTTTCGCAATGGACAATAAAAATAACGCAGTTCTCCGTAAAGGAGGGATGGTGGATGGAATATATATATAAAATAATTGTCACACAACCGGGGTGACATGCCTTGCCTGCTCACCCAATTTTAGTGCACCTTAGTTATTCATAATGACCATCTAGTCTCGATACACCCATAAATATATATGTATATATATGTATTGTTTTTTTTTTTTTTTTTTTTTTGCAATAGACAATAAAAATAGCGCAGTTCTCCATAAAGGAGGGATGGTGGATGGAATATATATATACATATATATAAAATAATTGTCACACAACCTGGGTGACATGCCTTGCCTGCTCACCCAATTTTAGTGCAACTTAGTTATCCATAATGACCAACTAGTCTCGATACACCCATATATATATATATATATATGTACATATATATAGTTTTTTTATTAGCAATAGAAAAGAAAAATAACACAGTTCTCCGTAAAGGAGGGATGGTGGATGGAATATATATATATATATATATATATATATATATATATATATATATATATATATATATATACATTTATATAAAATAATTGTCACACAACCTGGGTGACATGCCTTGCCTGCTCACCCAATTTTAGTGCACTTTAGTTATCCATACTGACCATCTAGTCTCGACACACCCATATATATATATATATATATATATGTATATATATAGATATTTTTTCTTTTTCTTGTGTTTTTTTTTCGCAATGGATATTAAAAATAAAGCAGTCCTCCGTAAAGGAGGGATGGTGGATGGAATATATATATAAAATAATTGTCACACAACCGGGGTGACATGCCTTGCCTGCTCACCCAATTTTAGTGCACCTTAGTTATTCATAATGACCATCTAGTCTCGATACACCCATAAATATATATGTATATATATATAGTTTTTTTATTAGCAATAAAAAAGAAAAATAACGCAGTTCTCCGTAAAGGAGGGATGGTGGATGGAATATATATATATATATATATATATATATATATATATATATATACATTTATATAAAATAATTGTCACACAACCTGGGTGACATGCCTTGCCTGCTCACCCAATTTTAGTGCACTTTAGTTATCCAGAATGACCATCTAGTCTCGATACACCCATGAATATATATGTATATATATATATATATATATATATATATATATATATATATAGTTTTTCTGTTTTTTTTTTGCAATAGACAATAAAAATAACGCAGTTCTCCATAAAGGAGGGATGGTGGATGGAATATGTATATGCATATATATAAAATAATTGTCACACAACCTGGGTGACATGCCTTGCCTGCTCACCCAATTTTAGTGCACCTTAGTTATCCATACTGACCATCTAGTCTCGATACACCCATATATATATATATATATATATATATATATATATATATATATATATACATGTACATATATATAGTTTTTTTATTAGCAATAGAAAAGAAAAATAACGCAGTTCTCCGTAAAGGAGGGATGGTGGATGGAATATATATATATATATATACATTTATATAAAATAATTGTCACACAACCTGGGTGACATGCCTTGCCTGCTCACCCAGTTTTAGTGCACCTTAGTTATCCATAATGACCATCTAGTCTCGATACACCCATAAATATATATGTATATATATATATATATATATATATAGTTTTTTTATTTTTTTCGTAATGGACAATAAAAATAACGCAGTTCTCTGTAAAGGAGGGATGGTGGATGGAATATATATATACATATATACATTTATATAAAATAATTGTCACACAACCTGGGTGACATGCCTTGCCTGCTCACCCAGTTTTAGTGCACCTTAGTTATCCATACTGACCATCTAGTCTCGATACACCCATAAATATATATACTGAACAAAAATATAAACGCAACACTCTTGTTTCTGCTCCCATTTTTCATGAGATGGACTTAAAGACCTACAATTCATTCCAGATACACAATATTACCATTTCTCTCAAACATTTCTCACAAATCAGTCTAAATGTGTGATAGTGAGCACTTCTGCTTTGCTGAGATAATCCATCCCACCTCACAGGTGTGCCACATCAAGATGCTGATCTGACATCATGGGTAGTGCACAGGTGTACCTTATACTGCCCACAATAAATGGCCACCCTGGAATGTGCAGTTTTTTGCTTTATTGGGGGTCTGGGGACTCAGAACCGGTCAGTATCTGGTGTGACCACCATTTGCCTCATACAATGCAACACATCTTCTTCGCATAGAGTTTATCAGATTGTCAATTGTGGCCTGTGGAATGTTGGTCCACTCCTCTTCAATGGCTGTGCGAAGTTGTTGGATATTAGTGGGAACTGGTACACGCTGTCGTATACGCCGGTCAAGCACATCCCAAACATGCTCAACGGGTGACATGTCCGGTGAGTATGCTGGCCATGCAAGAACTGGGACATTTTCAGCTTCCAAGAACTGTGTACAGATCCTTGCAACATGGGGCCGTGCATCATCTGTCTGAGTGGCTGGTCTCAGACGATCTTGGAGGTGAACCTGCTGGATGTGGAGGTCCTGGGCTGGTGTGGTTACACGTGGTCTGCGGTTGTGAGGCCGGTTGGATGTACTGCCATATTCTCTGAAACGCCTTTGGAGACGGCTTATGGTTGAGAAATGAACATTCAATGCACGAGCAACAGATCTGGTTGACATTCCTGCTGTCAGCATGCCAATTGCACGCTCCCTCAATGCTTGTGGCATCTGTGGCATTTTGCTGTGAGACAAAACTGCACATTCCAGGGTGGCCTTTTATTGTGGGCAGTATAAGGTACACCTGTGCACTACCCATGATGTCAGATCAGCATCTTGATGTGGCACACCTGTGAGGTGGGATGGATTATCTCAGCAAAGCAGAAGTGCTCACTATCACACATTTAGACTGATTTGTGAGAAATGTTTGAGAGAAATGGTAATATTGTGTATCTGGAATGAATTGTAGATCTTTAAGTCCATCTCATGAAAAATGGGAGCAAAAACAAAAGTGTTGCGTTTATATTTTTGTTCAGTGTATGTATATGTATACATATAGTTTTTTTTGTGTTTGTGAAAACGGGTCTTTAATCGGGGAAACGGAGCGGGTAGAGCAGGACGGAACGCAGGCATTGACAAACTACAATGACGGACAGGGCAAACAGGTAAGACCAGGACTTAAAATAGGTCATGACTAATCAAAGTAATCGGGCAAAGCAGGAGACGATCAGGGAAGCACACGTGGGTAATCAGGGGGCGTGGCACACACGAGGAGCGGACAAGCCGGGCATATATGTATATCTATATAAAACCTCATTAATGAGGGACAGGGAACAGAACGGACAGACAGAACTGGCACAGGGGAAGGAGCCAGGACAAGACTTGACATAAGACAGGAAAGGCAGAGAAACAGATCAGAAAGGGGGACACGGAGGGAACAGGCAGGACAAAAGGACCGGGAGTGAACGAAGGGAACATCGGGGAAAGAGGAGCAGAAGCCAGAGGGACGAGGGACAAAGAGAGGAGGGACAGAGACAGGAGGAACAAAGCGAGGGGGAGCAGAGGCAGGAGGGACAAAGACGGGAGGCCAGGGAGAGAAGGAGGGGGAACCAAGAGGAGCCCGAGGGAGACCCAGCGGGCGACGGGAGGCAGCCGGAAGGGCTGCAGGCGGCCGGGAGGCCGGAGCCGGAGGGGCCGAGGAGACGGGGTGAGGGACAGACGCAGGGACGAAGGAGGGAGTCGGAGGGGAGACCAGGGAAGGGGACGAAGGAGCTGGAAGGGACCCTGGCGAGGGCAAGGAGAGAGGGGGAGCCGCAGCAGACGGCGACGTCCTCCGACACGCCAGAGCGGGAGGACCAGCAGGCGAATGAGGAGCCGCCGTCGGGGGGCCCGCAGGCAACCGATAAGACGCCGGAGGAGGGACCGAGGCAGGGCGACGAGGCCGCGGAGGGGGACCCGCAGACGACAGCCGACCCGGAGGGCCAGGACCCGCAGGTGCCGACCAAGCCCTAGCGCCGGCGAGGGAGGGCGAGCCAGGGGGCTGGGCGGGTGGGACCCCAGCCGTGCGTCTGTGTCCTCTCCCCTTATGGGACACAGACATAAGGACCTGCGGCCGGGGTCGGGCTCGTCGGGGTGAGGGTACCAGAGTCACAGGGGGAGAAGGGACTGGAGTGGGGCCAGGGACTGGAGCTGCAGGCTGCAGAGGGGGCGCCTGCCCGGGAGCTGCAGGCAGGGAAAGCGCCTCGGACGTGGGCGCGGTAGCTGCAGGCAGCGGAGACGGCTGCTCGGGCTCTGGGGCCGCAGGGGGCACTTATTTTATTATATAAAATAAGTGTCACACAACCGGGGTGACATGCCTTGCCTGCTTGTGGGATGAGGAAGACTCAGGGACTGGAAATGGGATTAAAACTGAAGATGTGCTCATTCCTTTGTGTATTTACAAATTTTCCTTCCGTCAGACATGAGGAGTTTGCTGCTATATTTGGCACTAATAGAGATTCTGATGCTGCTATTTTTATTGTCTATTAGTTTGTTATTATTTACAAGTTCTGTTGTGTTTTTGCATTTTTCTCTTCTGGTTAATTAACTGCTGTCTGTTTGCTGTGAAGTATGAGTGTGGTGAGTAAGACTCAGGGACTGGAAGTGGGATTACAACTAAAGATAACATGCTTATTCCTTTTTGTATTGTTTACAAATTTCCTTCCGTCAAACATGAGGAGTTTGCTGCTATATTGTGCACTAACAGAGATTCTGATGCTGCTATTTTTATTGTTTATAAATGTGTTATTGTTTCCAAGTTGAGTATTCAATAAATGCTAAATTGAGAAATTTTGTGTATCGTTTGTTATTATTAGTGTGATATTTTACCATGCAAATAGAGGGGAAAACGTCCAATTATCGGCCAAAAAAAATCAGCAGCATATATCGGCCATCGCCTGACCCTTGACTTGAAAAACCCATATCGGTCGACCTCTAGTAACAGTACATTCTGTCCAATTCATCCATCGAGTTAAGTCACACACCCACTTGAGGGGGCACTCCGGCAGACGTGAGGATGGGGATGTTCTTTCCGCTATAACATCCACTGCAGAAGTACATCTCGCTCCTGTTCACAGGGCTTACTTCAATGATGAAGCAGGGCTGGTTGTCTGGACAAGACGTTGTCCTGCTGCTGGGTCTCGGTGCCGTTTTTCCACCTAAGCTTGAAGGTGGAAATGTGTTCCAACTTGGTCCCTGGGACTGCAGCATAGCCAAACATCGCGAGCAGCGTCGGCCACACCCACCACCAGAACCATCACACCGTCCTATACACATAAAGAAGAACTAAAACATAGAGTGTTGTGACAATCTATGCGTTAATGTTTGGCAGCATAGGTGATTCATTAAAATTATACCGAAGAATGGAAAATGTGATATTTAGAATATTTTTTGCCATTTAGTAGCTAATTTAAGCACTTACCCAATGCCTCAATTTGTTTTAGGTCAGTAATGTCTGAGCCAAAAGAATGAATGTATGAATTTAATACAATTCACCCACTCCCACCCACACACAAATCTGAAATTCAATTTAAGACACTTCTTAAACATTAGTGCATTAACAAAAAAGGAAAATCTTAAGAGATTCAGTAGGATTTTCTATGTTAGACTTAAGCTAATAGTTCAATAGTTTTTACATATTTCAATATACCAATTTGACTTTAATGTTGAAACAGATGCTAAAACATGGAATAATTTCATAACTAGAGAAACATGTTATTCACAAACACTAGCAAAGGTAGCTTATAGTTAAGCTTACTTAAGTCAGCAAGTCAGGCTACAGTGTGTAAGAATAGTCGTAAACGATAATTTGTCTCAGTCTTACATGACAGAATAAGTAAACAGAAAATATAAAATGGCTGAAACAGCGTCATTAACGCCAGCTACAGTAGAGGCGCAGAAAAGGTGTCATGACTGAAGTATTCCCAAACTCTGGAAGACCGTATGCGAGCCTTTTTTGCCGCGTGTTTCTCCAGAGGCTCCGGAGCTCCGCTGGTTGACACAGCCATGTTGGTTCATGTGCAGGGGGACGAGCGGCAAATTTCTTTTTTGCAGGGTGGTAGGTGATGTCTCATTAATATTTATTAATTTACTTACAAAATGGTGCGGCACTGCATCCAAGCCTGCGGCACTCAGAGTCACAAATACAGTGGAAACCATTTGTAGTAATTACGTCTGTCTGGCTGATTTCCAACTAATTGATATTTGTATATTTATTACATGAATATAAGGTAATATAAGGTAATAGAAGAGGTATTTAATGGTTTTCCATCTGAGGAATTTGCAAAAAACTGCAGTGCATGATGGGTCGGACCTAAAGGCTGCCTTAACGTCCTCATCTGTATGACGACATACATCAAGACTAGGAAGGTGCATAATGTTCATGTCTGGTTGCGTTTGTTGGTCCAGAAAGTAATTCAATTTCGCCATGTAGGTTACGTTCTTAAAAACTGCTTGGATATAGCCCGATTATATGCTGTGGGCCTTTTAATTTCTTTGTTTACCAGGTAGGCTACCTTCTTTAAACTGCGTTTTGTTAGACTACATATTTAGGGAGGTCTTTATAAATTTATAGTAGTCTTCATAAATATGTACATAGTTTAGCCTAACCCAGCCACTTAAGGGAGAAAGCCAGCTCAACTAGGTGTCGGTCCCAAGCCCGGATTAATGGGGAGGGTTGGCGTCAAGAAATAAAGAGACTGTATCTTCACTGCATGACTGATGTCAAAATGTGTGAAATATGTGGTTGTATTAATAAATGCATTAAAGTAGGTTAATGATTCTGTGCTGTCTAAATTGTATAGAAAATTTCTACGTATAGCCAAACAAATCTCCTCCTGTTTGAAAAGGCATAGAAAAAGCAATTTAGCCACTAAAACTTTACAGTTTTTGTGAGGGACAGTCGAATTCTCTCGTTTCTCTCGTCAAGTTTTTTTGTGATCCTGCACCTACACTTTGCCGGCCCCAGGAGGATGGGCTCCCCCTTTGAGTTTGGTCCCTCCCAAGGTTTCTTCCTTCTTGGGAGTTTTTCCATGCTATCGGCGCCTATGGCTTACTCACTGGGGGCTTTGGGTGGGCATGATATAAAGCAAAGCATTTTCCCTCCCAGTTTCCTCCTCTGGTCCACATTGCAGGACCATCAGCCATCAGAAACAGCCAGACGGTCTCCTTCAGCTTCTTTAGTGTCCTTGGAAGCCAAGGCAGTTTTAGGTCTGAGAAGAGGTTTATCAGAAGGACACATATTACGTCGTTTGTCCTGAAATGTAACATGGGGAGGAAAAGTTAAGCGGTTTAGTCAGATTGGAGTCGTTTATTCAGCAGTGGCAGCGCCAGTGACTTAATGCTACAGGTGCTATAGGGGAGTGAGATTATTTAGACCGGGTGCTTTAGCTTTTCAGCTTATGTAGATGGTGTATAGAAGCACACAGCACGATAAGCTACAGCATGGATAAAATAGGATAAAATATGAAATTCTAACGTCTAGCTCACAGAGCCTCTATGTGTACTTTGAAGAAAAAATACACTACAAGTATGCTGTAAAAACCGCAAAAATGTCTTACACAATATACAGATTTTACAGATAGTTAAAGAAAAAATGAAACCAATATTTTGGGGGTGCTGTGGGGGTACTATGGTCATTGGAGGAGGAGCTAGAGCCCCCCCCCCCAAGCTTTTCCTTGGTGCTGCCACTGTTGTTCAGATTAAAAGTAACATTGTCATTAATAAACAGTACTCTGATCAAATTTTTGCATGTACAAACACAATCAAAGTTTAACCACATGTTTAGACACAATTCACACACCTGTTACATTTCCATAATGCTAAGACTCTCTACACTTACTTCATCCACTTTCTTGTTTGGTACACAGTCATTTGATGGATGTGTAAGATCATTACCAGACCGTCTGCTGCAAACTCTACAGTTAATGAATGGCTGCAAAAACACACAGACACACAAAAACAGTATTTAAAGAGTGGTGGGCAATAAATACAGTGAGAGAAGGTGTAGTAAAGATATATCTAATGATTTAAGGCAGAGCTGCTGGAGTGCAGGGTTTAATGACACAGAACAATTTTAGAGGAAAGAGCTTCCAAAGCAGGGTCACCATAAGGCTATATTATACAAAGCAAGTTCATCTAAAAGTATGAACAACAAATCCCGTTTAACTGAACACTGCTCTGTATTAAAATACTGTCCTCCGATCAAGCTAAGTGGTCCTGTAGTTCACTATTTAAAGAGGTAAATTTAAAGGGTAATTCACACTGCACATCTACCCTGCTCTGACCAGGTTTAATTACTGGCTTTCTAATTAAAACAAGAGTTAAGTCCTGCCCTTTCACCACAAAACACCACACTGCCATTTAAGGCTGATTTCAACAATGAGTTTTAGTTAACCTGGCTCGATTGAGTTAACTCTGGGTATGTAAAACCCGCTTTGTAGTACAGCCCACAGGTCTTTAAATAAGGCCAGCTAGGGTTCATAGCTCGAAGCATAATCTACAGGTCACCCCTCAGATGATTAGCATTTGCTTCTGCCTGGTAATCCAGCCTTTAAGCCTGTAAACCTACTAAAATTTGAGAATAAGGTGAAGGAACTGGCTCTTTGAGGCCACCTATGTATTTGTTACTTTATTGTTGGCTAACTTTCCCCCGCAGGGCATCAAAAAAGTTAACATGAACCTAAATTAATTTGCTAACTGATATGTCCAATGCTCACAGTCACAGTGACTCTTTACTTACCCTCTTGTCCATGAAAATACAGTCAGCCCGATGGTCTGTTGCAGTTGACTTTGGACATTTTGTTGCTCTCAAGAGAATCTCAATGTCAATGTATTCACTGCTGATCTAAATCACATAAACACGTTATATACAAAATTGCCTACAACTGTTTTAAAGGCAATATAACAAACAATAATCACCCAAAAAATGGCAAACTGTCACAGACTTGACTGCAGCAGATTCAGAGAGAAACTGTGAGAAGGTAAAATTGACCAGGGCTGAGATATACAACCATCACTTTCATTGTGAAGAGACATTAAGCATCATATGCATTGAAATTAAAACATCAAAATCAATGTGATACTCATTAGTTCAGCTTGCAGATGATGAAAGTTTCACACTTTTGTAAACACTTTCTCAGCAGTTACCTTCGGACGGCCCTGGATGTTATAGAAATTCATGTGCTGACGGGTTCCTTGATGAGCATTTTCGACTGCGAGTTTAATGGCCGTCTTGTGAGTGCAGGGAGACTGTGGTAATCTTGCTGGGCCTCTGTGGAGATAAGCAGAGCTCCATAAGCCAAAACCAGAAGCAGCAGGCGGGTCATCTTCCTCTCAGCTTTGAAGGGAGAAGCAGGACTGAGGACACTGATCTGTGGTCCCCTTATCCAGCACGTCCAGGGGCGTGTCCTTCACTCGAAACAAACAGACCTTTGAACAACATTGGAAAACTCTTCAGGATGAATTGAGGCAGGTGGTCAAGTGGGTTTATTGTTATTTCAGCAATATACACAGTACACAGTGAAAGGAAACATTGTTCCTCCTGGACCACGGTGCAACACAAAGAAGAAAAACAGAAACAACACAAGATGACACAAGTGCGGGCAAGATAGAACTATACAGAGTGAAAGGAGCACAAACAGAGGGAGAAAGTGCAAGATAAACACAAGAGCAACAATACAATACTACAGGACAAGACAGCGCAGTCAAGAACACAGAGTGCAGCCAGAGCTAACCTGAATAGGGGCATCAAGGTTGCCAGGCAGGCAGAGAAACAGAAAATAGAGGTCTACTTCACATACAACAACCCACAGTGGGTGTGGCAGGGAATACAACACATTACAAACTTCAAAGGCAACAACACCGTCACTGTTAACAGCAACGCCCTTTTAGCAAAGGAGCTAAACAGCTTCTTTGCTCGTCTGGAGGAACACAGAGCAGACATAGCCACACTGCCCCCTCCCCCAATCTCCAGCACTCACAGACTCCCTCTGCAGGAACACCACGCGAGAAGGCACATTGCATCTCTAGGTGTGTGGAGTTTAAGACAAGGCAAGTGATGCTACGATAATATAATTCCTTGGTAAGACCCCACCTAGAATATTGTGTGCGGGTTTGGTTACCATACCTTAAGAAGGACATTGCTGCCTTGGAAAAGGTGCAACGTAGGGCAACGAGAATGATTCCTGGTCTTAGAGGAATGTCTAATGAGGAGAGGTTAGCTGAGCTGAATCTGTTTAGCCTCGAGCAAAGGAGACTAAGGGGGGACATAATCCAGGTGTTTAAGATTCTAACAGGTCTGGATGCTGTTCAGCCAAATGGCTATTTCAATGTTAGTTTAAATACCAGAACTCGTGGCCATAAGTGGAAATTAGCTGGAGAACATTTTAAAACGAATTTGATGAAGCATTTCTGTACACAGCGTGTAGATAGAGTATGGAATAGTCTTCCTGTTATTGTAACACAAGCTAAAACCCTGGGTTCTTTTAAATCAGAGCTAGATAAGATTTTTGAGCTATTAGCTAAGTTCTCCTCAAAGGAGCTTGATGGGCCGAATGGCCTCCTCTCATTTGTAAATCTCTTTGGTTCTTATGAGTCAGCTTACAGAGATGAGGTCCAGAAACTGATAGGTTGGAGTTCAGCAAACAATTTGGCACTAAACAGCACAAAGACAAAGGAATCACTGACTTCAGGAAGGATGGAGGCGACACTGGCCTGCCTAGATGGATGGATGGATGTTTTTATTGACATTGTAAGTACAATGAGATTTAGTTTGGAACGCGCCAGCAGCTACACAGTATATTTACAATTATATAGATTGTGAGGCATAAAATAAGGTGTGAGTAATATAACATAACGACATAATATAAGTAATCATTAATTAATCATTACAGATGGTATGAGGTGTGAACCGCTAGGCTGCTATGGCATGTTTGGTATCAAACCGATGGAAAATCACTCCAGTTTCCAAATCTGGTCAGTGGTTACCACGAAAGTGAATATATCAAAAGTTACACCAGCCTAACGAAAATCATCAATACAAGGGAAATCACTCTGGTCATAAATCTCAAAAGGACTGATACAGACCCCCTTCCGAAAGCCCGCCAAATGGATGGTCAGCCATTGGTCCAGGAGTCGAATTCCTGGTCACTCCTATTCACGAACTTTACACTATAAAACCTGGCACCTCAGAACAAAGCCAGGAGAGGAGAAACAGAAGGGAGGAGAAAACAAAAGACCATCAGCACGAAGAGAGGCAGAGAACATCAGCCCAAGAGAAGAGAAGCCCACAAGAAGCCCTCCTGAAGCCTATCAGTGAAGACCCAGCTGGACAGAGAACTGCAACCAAGCCCAAGCTTCACCAGGAGAGGGAATCAGAGGGGCTCCACTCCAACAACCGCTGCAAACACCGCGCCTCCCTGAGTGCCATCACCCATCAGCTCATCAGCCTCCGCAACCAACTGCCAAGACCCCCCCCCCCCCCACTCTGCAACCAAGTAAACAAACTTCCTTTCATTTATAACAACCTAAACTCCTATTCACCTGCTATATTACTTTAGGACAGTATTTCCACAAATTGCTTGCTTTGCAGAACAGTATTTTCCCTTTTAAGGTTACTCATTTTAAATCTGGTCATTGCATTTTCATGATTACATTGTTTGTGTCCACTCCGTTATTTCGTGTTTATTGTTTGTTAGGTGTAATGTCTGTCTTATGTTAGTTATAGGAATAAATGCATGTCTTTTACACAACTTCAGCCTCCGTTCATTGAGTGCTCACAAGAATCCCTGCCTGTGCGATCTACGCTCTGAAACCTCAAATTCGCCTGAAATATCGCGAGACTCTCTCTCATTGGCCGTGAGGGGAGCTTCGCTACCGATCGTTTACATTACCTGGTGACGCAGCTCGTTGGACAAGCCTTCTATTCTAACCCAGGTTATTACGTGATACTGGTTATTAATGAGTTCCATTTAAGTCACACATTAACAGACTCACGGTGTTTCGCAATTGAGTTTGAGCCGACCATTCAGCATAAAAATTGGTTAATAATCACAAGGCACAAGGTTTAAACTTATTCTGAGCACACAATTTAAACTTTTTATGACCGAACGTGCAGTGAAGAAGCGCTACTGTCAACTGGTTGCAAAAGTCGCACTCATGGCAATCTGAAGGCATTTAAGCGGGATCATATGGGCTTATTATAGTTATTTTTATTTCTATTATTAGTAGTTATATTATTTTGTTTTATTTTCGGTGATTTCATTGTAGTTCTTTCGTATTAAACTGCAGTAAACTTTAACCCTATGTCTGACGAGATTCTCAGATGTAGCGCTTTGTTTCCAGGTTCAATTCGGACGAGTGTCTCCGTTTCTATATATCCTGGGAGAGATCTCTCTATTAGCGAACGGGAATACTTGTTATGAGGTTCTAACCTAAATTATGTTGCGCTTGGACATAAGACCGATAGCTTAGTTACCTATCAGGATCATACTCGTATGTGTGTGCCTGCTTTAGACAAAGCAAGTTTAACACAACTTTGCGCTGTGAGCCAAGTGTGTGTCATTTAGAAATTGGGAGTCTCCTGTGCTTGAGACCCGCCGTGGTTAAGCACCATTTGCGACGAGATATAGTGCACTCACAATTTAAATCTGTCGCCGTAACGCGTGCGCCGTCTCGCTTCAGTAATTGTTTTAAGGGGTGATGACGAAGATGACGAATTTACTTTCCTGAAGAGGAGCAGGATGGGTCACGCGTTCTGTAAGATTTGTCTCCCACGGGGAAGGAACGATGTCAGTCGGCATGAAAAATCCAAGTCATTAGTGAATGACAGAGCCGCATGAGTGAACATGAAAAATTAATAGAAAATAAATGACAAATGGTTATTTTATATTTTATATATTTTATATATTTATATTTATATTATATTTTATATAATTTATATTATTTTATATTTCCTGTCTTAAAATGTAAGGGATACACATGGTCATTTCCGTTGTTTCCTGTTTCCTGCGAGAGTGATACTGACTGCTAGCGCGCGAACTTTGAAACCATAGATATCACCTAAATAATAATTCGAGTTAAGTCATTGGGAAAAAGCTTCGCAAGATTAATAATCCTCCAAAATAAATAAATAAAATTTCCCAGACCCCGACGGATTAATCACCTACGCAAGTACCGACCCACGATCTTCGTTCAATTAAGAAGGTGCTTCCAGCCTTACAGCCTCAGTTTACGTAAGTACAACGCCATGTCTACTGTTCCGTGTTCTGAGTGTAATATGTTTAGCTATTCTTCTCCAGTCATTAGCGGTATTTATACATGTGAGAAGTGTCAGTTAGTCGCTAGACTGACGGAGAAGATTGTAGTGTTAGAGGGACGTATCCGGACGTTACATAACATTCAGGAGAATGAGAGTTTTATTGACTCAGTATTAGCGGCTCCGGATATGTCCGCGATAGCCAGTAAGTCTCCCCCTGCTCCGGCAGCAGAGCCTTCGCAGCAAGGCGAGTGGGTGACGACCCGGCGGCATAGTCGCAAATCCAAACCAAACTTACACCGGCACCATTCGCCTATCCGCGTTTCCAACAGGTTCTCCCCACTCAGTGAAACTCCCACTGAGACGCCTGTTGAAAGTGCTCTAATAATTGGTGATTCTATTCTAAGAAACGTGAGAGTAGCGACTCCAGCGACCATTGTAAATTGTCTCCCGGGTGCCAGAGCGACCGACATCTCGGCAAATTTAAAAGTGCTGGCTAAAAGTAAACGTAAATACTCTCAGATAGTTATCCACGTCGGCACTAATGATGTCCGATTGAGGCAATCGGAGATCACAAAGGCAAATTTTAAAGAGGTGTGCAACATTGCGAAGAAGATGTGTGTGTCAGTAACGTGCTCTGTCCAGACTAAAAACTCAAGTCCAGACTAAAAACACACCTGTTTAGTTTAGCGTATAGGGACACTAGTTCTAGCCCTAGCTAACTCTTCACTCCCAGGCAGACCTGTAGTGTGAGGTGTAGAGCTGGGTGGGGATCGGTGCCATTGGCTTTGGATGAACTGGATTGTCAGTGCTGTCACTCTAGCTTTGCAATCTCTTGTGGAACTGGAGTGCTGACATTTCAGGGACTCCCCATGCCGGCATTCCCACTTGCCTCTCCCTCCTACTGATGCTGCCATAGCCATATCTGCCGGAGCTTGCAGATTGCACTTCATATTGTACTCACCTAGCTTTTAGCACTGCCAATAGCCTCCTCTACTATGCCTAATTGTACATTTTATTTCCCCTACTCCTCCTGGGGGTGATGCCTGGAGACCTCAATCTATCAAGATATCCAGCACACCCGACCACCACCAGTGACGTCCCTGCATCCAGCTCGCCGTTCTGATCTTCCATGTATGACCCGCTGCCTTACCTCTGGTTGCCTGGCAATTGGAAGAAGACTCGGCTTCGGCATTGGCTTATCTTCCTTGCTCTCCTCTCTCTATTTGACTATCCCTGCCGGCCCCTGGAGGATGGGCTTCCCCTTTGAGTCTGGTCCCTCTCAAGGTTTCTTCCTTCTAGGGAGTTTTTCCTTGCCACTGTCGCCTATGGCTTACTCACTGGGGGCTTTGGGTGAGGATACTGTAAAGCGCTTTGAGACAATGTAATGTTGTGATAATGCGCTATATAAAAATAAATTTGTTTGTTTGTTGTTGTTGATACTGGAGCCTGGTTGCGGTGGTGGGATGGCTCACGGCGGGTGCCGGAAAATTTCCTTTATTTTCAAATCCAAACCTTGACAGGTATGCTGCTGTTCCAAATCATGGGTGCATGTTACAAGTGCGGAACATATTTTAACTTAGTACTAACTTAGCATCATATTTGATCTGATTCGACTGAATATCCCAGGTTTCCATCTCTCATGCATCTGGTGTGACGTGTTTTCAGACTCTCAGGCTGGCGCAAAGAAATCTTACGGGAATTGAACGTCTCACTCCGGCCAGCTGACCAAAGTTGGTAACCTTGGTATTGTGTGTAGGAGATTCGGTATAACTATAATTTCGTTCTCCATTTACATGCCCGTAGTGTCTTTAAGTGTTATGTAGTTTTGCCTGAAACGCAAAAATAAAACAAAGCAATTAAAGCCGTAAGTGGCTCAAATTGTGCTGTAGCGATTGAAGAACTTTTGTCGGAAGTTGGATTCGAACCCACGCCTTACTTGGGAGAACAGAATACCAGAATAGAGTAGGTTAAGTCCAGCCTTGGCTTCCAAGCTGACGTTTTTCTACATATGTGCTTGTGTATCATGGACAGTAAGAGGGGGCAGGCAAGGAGAGAATTTCTCTCTTTGGGGATCAATAGAGTGTTGTTATTATAACGTCTAAAAAGTATGATGGTCTGTCGATAAATCAATAAGAAAATAAATGAAGTCGTTTTCGCGAACACGCTGGAAAAGCCAGGGGCCGGACCGACTGTAGGGGGCGTGGCCAGAGACAGCCATCTCAGGCTGTCAAGTCTCCCGTTTTGGCCGGGAAACTACCGTATTTTACTTCTCTTTCCCGCCGTCCTCCCGTATTAGTATTTTCCCGTAAATCTCCCTTATATTATATAGTTGCTGGATAGTGTAGTGGTAAGATCGCCGCCTTTCACACGGGAGACCGGGGTTCGAATCCCGGTTGTGGCCAAAAATATATTTTATATATTTTATATATTTATATTTATATTTATATTATATTTTATATAATATATATATCATCATCCCCACATTCCGAGATTGGGTACCAAGCCCCATATATATTAGTAGGCTGAATACAAGAGCAGCTGACCTGAGAAATAAGAAATAAGCTAAGCTGGAAACAGATCAGCTGATCTACACCACAGCAACAGTGATCCTTGAGC
>NW_026043315.1:0-44945 GCF_023856365.1 Brienomyrus brachyistius | reverse complement strand
CTGCAAGAACTTGCTGCTGCTGTCCTATGGGCAAGCCGAAGTGGAACGAATAGAGGTGGAGACCTGCAACTTATCAGAGGAAACAGTTGTTGCACAGAGGCTTATATGCGACCATGTCAGAGTGTGTGGGGGAGCAACCAAAGCGCCTCTGACCAAAGGTGAAAGATGAGCGAAAAGCAAAAAAGAAAACTTGAGGAACTCAAGAGGAAGAGAGTCTCACTGGAAAGTGTATGTGAGAGTTTACAAAAGGATGCTGAGCACATGGCAGAGGAAGCAGAGAGTGCTGCTGGAACCAAAAGGGCAACATTACTTACCAAGTCCAATACTCTGAGCCGACGAGCGAAGGAGGAGAAAGAGCAGTTGGTGGTCTTAAATGCAGATACTGAAGAATAGGCTACTGAACTGTGACTCCTAACACATCAAGAGTGAATCGGTGGAAACAAAAATATTTAGGTTCTTTGCATTTTTGGAGTATTTTACTTTCTGTGCCTGTTTGTACATTGTTCACAGCCATAATACTTTATAATTACAAGGTAGTTTTATGTTAGAGCTCTTGCTCCAATAAATATGTGCCTTGTAATTAACTAAATTCTAGGCTATTCAGTTTTTTTTGCCCTCGTGATGGTCGTGGGTTGTGAAAAAAGCCTTCTTCTTAGGGGTACCGCTGGGGCCAGCCGGGCGTATGTCGTGGCTTCAGTGAGTACTTATGTTTGTCATGCTGCCTGTGTACTTTATAGCGGCACAACATATTTCTGCAAATTGCATGCGTCAAATTGTCTGTCTCTCTTAAAAAATATGAAGTGTCACCAAAATTTTAAACGGGGAATCAATCTCAATGAAAAATATTCGTCAAGTAACGTTTCTAAAATAATATAGACATACTAATAATTATATATTAATAAATCGGATGAACGATGCATCCCAAATTGTATCCGCTGCGCACTTCTTAATCAGGGCAATCGCATCGTGGAGGTTTCTGCAGACGCCCAAAAAGACTTACTTAAGAAAACTGTTGCATGATAATTTGTACCATTTTCAAGGGTGGGGGGCGTGCAGTAGATGCCCCCTTTATTTTTGTGCTTCTGCCGTTCAAACCGAGCAGCACTGAGTTTGTCATGGCACCTGACGCCAAATCTACTGCTTAGCTGCTACAGACAGAACTATCTTCAAATCACCACTAGGGGGTGTCAATGCTGCAGCTTCGTTCTATGGTTGATCTTTTTCAAAGACAGTTTTTTTTCTCTCTCTCCACATAATCAACTTAACTGATTAGCGTGCTTTCATAGTAATGGTTTTTAATCCGTGTTAATCTTCTGAACAATGACTAGTAAAGGTTCTATGAGGTTGTCCTACTTACTATGGATTTTAAGTTTTTTATCAAGGTGTTAAAACGTACCACAGTTGCCAGTCCTGTGTTTTATGTCTAGCAATTTGTACAGTTTCTTCAGTATAAACACATGCCATGATCTGTGAGAATCTCCTCCAGAACTCTGCATTTCCTCAAGATCTTTTTGTAATATTGCATCATGGCACTGCTCAGAACAACACAGATGGTGCATAACAACACAAGGGAGTACAAGACAACATGGTGCAGAAACAGTGCGATACAAAGCAGGACAAAACTGGATGATACGTGGTCAGTGGTGGATAAAGTGCAGTAACAGCTGTACAGTGCAGCTGCCGTGGAAATGACTGTTACAGGGGATGCAAAAGCTGCAGGTTTGAATTGTTTGGCGAATGAAGCTGTTCATGAATCTGCTAGTCAGTGTTTGTGGATGGTGGTCAGAGTCCTGGATTATAGACTGAACCTTGTTACTGTGGCAGTTAAAGTACAGCTGGTCAATGGAGGGCAGTTCAGTGCGAATGATGTTCTTAACAGACTTCGCAATGTACTGCCTTCCTGTCATGTGGCTCCACCATACCATAGTACTACTGTAAGAACTAGGGATGTAACGATACATTCAACTCACCATTTGATACGATTCACGATTCTGAGTTCACGATACAATTTTCTCATTTTTTGCAGAATGAGCTGCAGACAAATATATTCAAAAATATTCTTATATTTATCTTTCTGAACTGTTGACACTGTTGTGAACAGTGCAACTGAATTTGAATAAAATACTGTTGAAAAAAATCCCAAATCAAAATAAGTAAATAAAAAAAAATAAATCAAATAAATAAGCTAAGGTTTGCATGTGCAGCTTTTTAGCGTGCTTTGCCCTTTTAATAATCTTCACTCAGCTCACGGTGGTGCCAGTGGACCTGTTTGTGTATGTTATCAGTCTATTACAATGTTTGCATGCAGTTTATGTCTTGTCTGTGCTTTTCTCGCTGTTTCCTCCTCGTTTGTGATTACCGGAAAGCTAATATGCTGCCACACCGCCAATTGAAGATCGGGCGGTGCGTCCATCCATCCATTTTCTGAAACCACTTAATCCCAACTGAGATCGCGGGGGAGACCGGAGCCTATCCCGGGAACAAGGGGCGCAGACAGGAACCAAGCCCAGGCAGTCACCTACACACCGCAGGTCGCACACACTCACACAACTACAGGGCCAATTTAGACTCACCAGTCAACCTATCCTGCATGCTTTTGGACCGTGGGAGGAACCTGGAGTCCCCGGCGAAAACGGGGAGAGCATGCGAACTCCACACAGAAAGGGCCCTGGACCGAAGCCAGCACTAACCACTGTGCCGTCCTCAGTTTCAAATTCATTCATCATCTCGCGTTCGCTCAAAACCAAAAACTGACGTACGATGTCGACGTGATACGCAGTGACATCTGACGTCAAACTCACATTGTGAAATCAAATGTAATATTACACCAGTTTTTCTGTTAAAGTACTGTGAAGTACTCCTACAATAGTGATTCATTTTCCACATCAGCCGGTTTAAATCTTCATGCATTTGCACCGATTTTTAACTGATTTGTGATTCATCATTACATGCCAGGGCCAGCAGCTCTGCATGGCTCGACCCTCATAAACATTCTCCACACATGCTGTTCAGGCAGTGGCCACAGAAATTCCCCCAGTGAACTTTATGCTTTCTGTCGGAGAGTATGCTGTGTTCTGGCCTTAAACCCTGCATACTACTTTGCAGACTTTGATCCTCTTAACAACAATTGGCATTTCTGGTGGCTGAATATCCATCCATCCGTCATCCAACTGCATGCTTAAAAGCTGTGAATAATAGTAATAATTCTTAAAATTGCAACTATCTAGAATTTCAGCCTAGTTACTCAGCTAAATTACTATTTAAACCTAGAATAATTTCTATAAGGGGCGGCATGGTGGTGCAGTGGTTAGCACTGTCGCCTCACACCTCTGGGACCCGGGTTCGTGTCTCCGCCTGGGTCACATGTGTGTGGAGTTTGCATGTTCTCCCCATGTCGTTGTGGGGTTTCCTCTGGGTACTCCGGTTTCCCCCCACAGTCCAAAAACATGCTGGGGCTAATTGGAGTTGCTGAATTGCCCGTAGGTGTGTGTGTGTGAGTGGATGGTGTGTGAGTGTGCCCTGCGATGGGCTGGCCCCCCATCCTGGGTTGTTCCCTGCCTCGTGCCCATTGATTCTGGGATAGGCTCCGGACCCCCCGCGACCCAATAGGATAAGCGGTTTGGAAAATGGATGGATGGATAATTTCTATATGTGTGATAGAATCAAAAAATATTTTGTTTTACATATAAATCTTCACAAGGTGTATTACACATGGTATTCCCCAGACACCGCCACCCCAACAGATGCTTTGTTTGTTAAGACAATAGCTCAGAAAGTGGTTGATCGATCTTTTGCAGCTTTTACCAAGGTTTGTACAAGCCAAAATTAAATTTTGAAACGGATCCCTGCCACACCCTGCCCTCCTGAACCTCCCGTTTCCTCCCTAGTGTGGTATAACGTGCCATGCCTGTTCCGCGTTTGTTTTACCTCTCCTTCCTGCCCTTGTGTTACTCATTTCAGGTGCCTCTAGTTTGCTCCCTGCTTAGCCTTGTATAAATGTGCTTCTCAGTCCTGCCTTTAATGTTGCTGCTGCTGTTTGCCTGTGTGTTCTTCCCTGCTTATGATTCCCCCGTGATCCAGTTGTGATCCAGTTGTCTTCATATCATGTATTCACATTCCTCAGCTGAGAGTGAACAAAGTTCTGTGGAAAGTATCTGACTACAGATAGACTTTCACCCAGTTCTCTGCGGGAGCTCTGATTACAGAGTGACTCCCCGACTACTTCTGAAGCCCTTCCTTAAGTATCCAGACCAGGTGATGGCATGTTTCTGAAGACTGACTAATTTCGGTCAATGGTTAATTTTAGGGGCATTGCTGACCTTGGTTCTCAAGTCCCCAGCCAATCAGATCACTTTAGGGGGTGGTTGTAATTCCCTTGTTCTACCATGAGAGAATCTCTCTCAGTTTGGTGGGTTGAGCCGAAGTTTCTGTATTTCTCTTAGGAAAAGCTATACTGCCTTAAATCTGAGAGTATAATACTCCTCGTCTCATGCCTATTCAAACGAGACCAAACATGCGTGTATTTGTCCCTAACATCTATGTGTGCTGAGTTATCCTGTTTATAGTGGAAAAGGTGTCTGTGTCTGGAGGCTGACAGCTGTTGTTGCTGTGGATTGATTGTGGAACTCTGGTCACTCCGGGGGTGAAAGGTCTTGCTTTTTCTGTGCTGCTCCAGTTATTCCTATCCAGTCTCTCAGGAGCCGGCAGGCCTTTGCCTTCCTTAAAAGGGGTGGTTTGACGAGTTGAGTCCAGTCTTGCCTGGGCCAGCGGAGCTCTGAAATAGACTGATGCAGGCTGATCAGAGTTGGGGCCTGCAGGACCTATAAGTTTTATGTCCTTACAGAATGTAAGTGGCATCATACTAAACTAGTGGTGTTCGAACTAGCATGGAAAGAGGCTATGGGTAGCTACAAAAAGGCTCTTAGTGCCGCCAAATCATCTAGTATCTATCAGAACTAATTGAAATAAACAAAAATAATCCTAGATTCCTATTTACTATGGTGTCCAAGCTGACTAATAACCAGACCACTGGTTATTTTCCAGTGACGACTTTATGAAACTTTTTGACCAAAAATATGCTCAATTAAACAGAACATTTTGAATATTGAATATTGGTTAACCAGTCAGAACTGATGTACTTAATTTTATCTTCAAATTCATCTACTTGTATGCTAGAACCTGTTCCATCAAAATTATTCAGCGATGCTCCCAGCATTGATTGAACCGCTACTAGCAATAGTTAAACTAAAACATATAATCATATTACCCCAATTTTATCTTCACTGCACTGGCTGCCAGTTAGATTTCGTGTTGACTACAAAACACTGCTCTTAACCTATAAAGCTGTAAATGGTCTTGCACCGCAGTATGTGAGTGACCTCATTTGCGTTCCGAATCATACACTTAGATGACGAGATGGAGGTATTCTATCCGTACCCAGAATAAAGAACATTACCTTTGGGGGAAGAGCATTTGCTCATAAAGCACCACAGCTATGGAATAAACTTCCTATTAGTGTTCGGAACTCAGACACAATCTCTGCTTTTAAGTCAAGGCTTAAGATGTACCTCTTTCGCCAGTCTTTTGGATAGTTAAATCTTCTTTTCTAAGGTGAATGGGAAATCTGGAGGTTCATAGTTATTTGAGATTGAAGGGGAAAGGGGGGATTGGTGCTGTCGTCCTGCCACTCTCGCCGATCACTTAAGCTGTGGATGGGAGGTGGCTTGACGCCAAAACCTCTGTAAACCCTCATGCCTGTGCTTCCTTCCAGGTCACTCTTTTAGGCAGGCTGTCATAGTTGCTTTAGTCCTGCCGGTTAGGTGTAGGGCAATAACTCTTCTCCATCTTCTCTTTTTCGAGCTGATACCGAGCCGACTACACCGTGTGAACCCGCACCTGGACTCCTGGATATAACTACATGAAACCAACTGGGACTTTATAACTATATGAACTCTAATGAATGTCAATGTAAATGCAGTTTCATGCTCCTTGGTCGCCCAGAGGAGGATGGGGTCCCCTTCTGAGTCTAGGTTCCACTCAAGGTTTCTTCCTGCTAGAGGGAGTTTCCTTGCCACTGTCGCCTCAGGCTTTTAAATATAAATATAAATATATAAAATATATAAAATATATTTTTGGCCACAACCGGGATTCGAACCCCGGTCTCCCGTGTGAAAGGCGGCGATCTTACCACTACACTATCCAGCAACTATATAATATAAGGGAGATTTACGGGAAAATACTAATACGGGAGGACGGCGGGAAAGAGAAGTAAAATACGGTAGTTTCCCGGCCAAAACGGGAGGCTCCAGTATCCCTTACATTTTAAGACAGGAAATATAAAATAATATAAATTATATAAAATATAATATAAATATAAATATAAATATATAAAATATATAAAATATATTTTTGGCCACAACCGGGATTCGAACCCCGGTCTCCCGTGTGAAAGGCGGCGATCTTACCACTACACTATCCAGCAACTATATAATATAAGGGAGATTTACGGGAAAATACTAATACGGGAGGACGGCGGGAAAGAGAAGTAAAATACGGTAGTTTCCCGGCCAAAACGGGAGACTTGACAGCTATGGCTGTCTCTGGCCACGCCCCCTACAGTCGGTCCGGCCCCTGTTCGCGTGTTCGCGAAAACGACTTCATTTATTTTCTTATTGATTTATCGACAGACTTTTTAGACGTTATAATAACAACACTCTATTGATTACTGTCCATGATACAGAGACACATGTTCGAGAACTATTCTATCGAGAACTAATGACGAGAACTATTCTCTTATTTTTCTCTTATTATTAAATTATTTTATTTATTTATTATTATTATTATTATTTATTATTATTATTATTATTATTTTTATCTTTCTCCTTTCTCCCGTAGATATATATTATTATACGGAGATTTACGGAGTCTTCAAAGACGGTCCGGCTCCAGGATCACTGTTGCTGTGGTGTAGATCAGCTGATCTGTAGTAGTCTTCTACGTACATCTTCTAGTAGACCTTCTGAGGGTACTTCACGCATTCTTGGTCCAGCTTAGCTTATTTCTTATTTCTCTTGTATTCAGCCTACTAGTCTCTCTTGTATTCAGCCTACTAATATATATGGGGCTTGGTACCCAATCTCGGAATGTGGGGATGATGATATCTCCCCCCTGACCTGTCGTCCTGGCTCCCCCTTGTCGTAGCAATCGTGTTGTACCTCATCAATCTCTAGTTGTGATAGCAGTTGTTTCTGGCCACAACCGGGATTCGAACCCCGGTCTCCCGTGTGAAAGGCGGCGATCTTACCACTACACTATCCAGCAACTATATAATATAATATATATATATATATATATTATAAGGGAGATTTACGGGAAAATAATACGGGAGGACGGCGGGAAAGAGAAGTAAAATACGGTAGTTTCCCGGCCAAAACGGGAGGCTCCAGTATCCCTTACATTTTAAGACAGGAAATATAAAATAATATAAATTATATAAAATATAATATAAATATAAATATAAATATATAAAATATATAAAATATATTTTTGGCCACAACCGGGATTCGAACCCCGGTCTCCCGTGTGAAAGGCGGCGATCTTACCACTACACTATCCAGCAACTATATAATATAAGGGAGATTTACGGGAAAATACTAATACGGGAGGACGGCGGGAAAGAGAAGTAAAATACGGTAGTTTCCCGGCCAAAACGGGAGGCTCCAGTATCCCTTACATTTTAAGACAGGAAATATAAAATAATATAAATTATATAAAATATAATATAAATATAAATATAAATATATAAAATATATAAAATATATTTTTGGCCACAACCGGGATTCGAACCCCGGTCTCCCGTGTGAAAGGCGGCGATCTTACCACTACACTATCCAGCAACTATATAATATAAGGGAGATTTACGGGAAAATACTAATACGGGAGGACGGCGGGAAAGAGAAGTAAAATACGGTAGTTTCCCGGCCAAAACGGGAGACTTGACAGCTATGGCTGTCTCTGGCCACACCCCCTACAGTCGGTCCGGCCCCTGTTCGCGTGTTCGCGAAAACGACTTCATTTATTTTCTTATTGATTTATCGACAGACTTTTTAGACGTTATAATAACAACACTCTATTGATCCCCCTCTTACTGTCCATGATACACAATGACGAGACACATGTTCACTAATGACGAGAACTATTCTATTTTTCATGCCGGGGGTCCTTCAAATCTTACATTTACAAATCTTGTTCTTGTTCTCTGCTTTCTCCTTTCTCGTTCCCGTAGATATATATTATTATACGGAGATTTACGGAGTCTTCAAAGACGGTCCGGCTCCAGCTCAAGGATCACTGTTGCTGTGGTGTAGATCAGCTGATCTGTAGTAGTCTTCTACGTACATCTTCTAGTAGACCTTCTGAGGGTACTTCACGCATTCTTGGTCGGAGGGTCCAGGTTTCCAGCTTAGCTTATTTCTTATTTCTCAGGTCAGCTGCTCTTGTTTGGGATGTGCTTGACCGGCGTATACGACAGCGTGTACCAGTTCCCACTAATATCCAACAACTTCGCACAGCCATTGAAGAGGAGTGGACCAACATTCCACAGGCCACAATTGACAATCTGATAAACTCTATGCGAAGAAGATGTGTTGCATTGCATGAGGCAAATGGTGGTCACACCAGATACTGACCGGTTCTGAGTCCCCAGACCCCCAATAAAGCAAAAAACTGCACATTCCAGGGTGGCCTTTTATTGTGGGCAGTATAAGGTACACCTGTGCACTACCCATGATGTCAGATCAGCATCTTGATGTGGCACACCTGTGAGGTGGGATGGATTATCTCAGCAAAGCAGAAGTGCTCACTATCACACATTTAGACTGATTTGTGAGAAATGTTTGAGAGAAATGGTAATATTGTGTATCTGGAATGAATTGTAGGTCTTTAAGTCCATCTCATGAAAAATGGGAGCAGAAACAAGAGTGTTGCGTTTATATTTTTGTTCAGTATAGAATAAGCCCAGATTTATGTTTATTCAGTGGAGATAAGTACAACCTCTAAAGATAGGCCTACACCCGTTTTGGCAGTGTCTCCGGATCCCATGACAAATAATGCCTTCAGTACATCCTCCTCAACCCACACTGAAAGCAGAAGTGCTATGGGCTTTGCAAACGGTTTGCCGACATCACTCCTATACGTCCAATGATGACATTCACACCGTCTCCAGGGTGATGTTCCCTGACTCGCAGGGTCACTTGTGGTAAAGATAAAACCGCTTTTCTTGCGCGATTTGGACTCGCTCCATATATTAAAAGGGAGCTTCGTTGTCATGTTTGACGTAAGTATGAACAGGACCATCAAAAGAAAACAACTGGATGTGCATGTCAGGTATTGGGTGAATTATGAGAATGGCTCTCGAGTGCAGTCCTGGTTCTGGGATCACAGTACATGAGCCACTCCACCGCTGAAGACTTACTGGAGAAGTTTAAGGTAAGCCATTCAATAACATTTAAACTCATTAACGAACCCATGATTTTTAAATATCCATGGTTTATCTTTACATGTGTTTAAATGGGAGAACCATATTTATTGGTAAGCATATTTTAAAGATTTTATTGCTGCTTCATGGCTTTTGCTGCAAAAAAAATAGTTCATTGAGGAAATAGAATGTTTAAGTGTTGTGTAGCAACATGTACAGCTGTTGTACAGGCAAAAACTCTGGCTCAGTCCAAAGGAGGTGGATATAGGAATGGCTGTCATCAAGGTGGGACTTCTGTGAATTCACTGGTATCTTTACATACAAATGTATCAAACAATTGTGAAGTAAAAAATATGTGAATAACATGGAGTTTGAGCTGGTTTGATATGTACAGCTGAGGTAGTGTTAACCTTGGGCTGAGTGTGCAGAAAGATTCTGGAAATTTGACAAACCATCTTTTTGTCAGAGACAGTCAGGAGCCAAAGGCAGTGGAAGTGACCTTGGTGTCCTTCAGATTAAAAAAAATTGCCAGATTGTGCTCTCAAAAATGTGCAAAAAGGCCTTGGATAAATGCCCTCTGAAGTACTCGATTGTACATGAGATGACGTGCTTGGACCCAAACAAAATGCACACCAGCCAGATAACTGCCAGCAGAAAAGGAGAAATCTCATGCAGAAGTTTGCGCAGGAGAATCGGTTGGCAGGCAGGATATCTGCTGGTAAATCATAGGATAAGAATAGGATAGTTCAGAATATTATTTTTAAATTATGCTTTTCTTTTTTCACATCTAACTGAATCAGGGACGGATTACAAACCGGGTTAGCGGGGCCGCTGCCCAGGGGCCCTTGGGGTGCAGGGGGCCCGTGGGCCCCAAGCCCAAAACAATTTGCAACGCTTATCAGCAATGTATTTTCGTTTGTCTATTTTAGAGGGCCTACATTCTTTGATCCTCTGCCTACAAGGTCCCCTGACCCTATAGGGAGGGTGTTTGGCTGCCAAGGGCCCTTGACTTGTGGTGGTTGTGGTGGTGGTGCAGGTGGTGGTGGTGGGGGGGGGCCTCGCGAACGTTTTACCCAGGGGCCCACACAACCCATAATCCGTCCCTGAACTGAATAGTGTTAACACGTAGATTTTAGCAGTATTTAGAAGACCGACTCTTGGTGTTTGAAAAGAAGCATCAGCCCAGTTATATTTTCTTTGATGAGCCTAGAGATATCTCAAGATTAAATTAAAATGATTGCACATTTATGGTATCATAGGAAAATTGGGTTATAAATCACTTTCCTATTCTACATGTGATTCTGTGTATTGACATTGTTGATCTGCATCTAATCTACTGTAATTAATGTAATTACAGGTGATGCAATATCCCAGCAGTCTGATAATCACCTGCACAATGAGGCAAAAGGCTTGGATTTTATATCCTTCATTCCTTCAGCACCATCCAAAGTTGATGTCTTTTTACATCAAAAAGTTAGTGGGCCTTATCCTGACCTCTGGATGTTCTGCAAGAACTTGCTGCTGCTGTCCTATGGGCAAGCCGAAGTGGAACGAATAGAGGTGGAGACCTGCAACTTATCAGAGGAAACAGTTGTTGCACAGAGGCTTATATGCGACCATGTCAGAGTGTGTGGGGGAGCAACCAAAGCGCCTCTGACCAAAGGTGAAAGATGAGCGAAAAGCAAAAAAGAAAACTTGAGGAACTCAAGAGGAAGAGAGTCTCACTGGAAAGTGTATGTGAGAGTTTACAAAAGGATGCTGAGCACATGGCAGAGGAAGCAGAGAGTGCTGCTGGAACCAAAAGGGCAACATTACTTACCAAGTCCAATACTCTGAGCCGACGAGCGAAGGAGGAGAAAGAGCAGTTGGTGGTCTTAAATGCAGATACTGAAGAATAGGCTACTGAACTGTGACTCCTAACACATCAAGAGTGAATCGGTGGAAACAAAAATATTTAGGTTCTTTGCATTTTTGGAGTATTTTACTTTCTGTGCCTGTTTGTACATTGTTCACAGCCATAATACTTTATAATTACAAGGTAGTTTTATGTTAGAGCTCTTGCTCCAATAAATATGTGCCTTGTAATTAACTAAATTCTAGGCTATTCAGTTTTTTTTGCCCTCGTGATGGTCGTGGGTTGTGAAAAAAGCCTTCTTCTTAGGGGTACCGCTGGGGCCAGCCGGGCGTATGTCGTGGCTTCAGTGAGTACTTATGTTTGTCATGCTGCCTGTGTACTTTATAGCGGCACAACATATTTCTGCAAATTGCATGCGTCAAATTGTCTGTCTCTCTTAAAAAATATGAAGTGTCACCAAAATTTTAAACGGGGAATCAATCTCAATGAAAAATATTCGTCAAGTAACGTTTCTAAAATAATATAGACATACTAATAATTATATATTAATAAATCGGATGAACGATGCATCCCAAATTGTATCCGCTGCGCACTTCTTAATCAGGGCAATCGCATCGTGGAGGTTTCTGCAGACGCCCAAAAAGACTTACTTAAGAAAACTGTTGCATGATAATTTGTACCATTTTCAAGGGTGGGGGGCGTGCAGTAGATGCCCCCTTTATTTTTGTGCTTCTGCCGTTCAAACCGAGCAGCACTGAGTTTGTCATGGCACCTGACGCCAAATCTACTGCTTAGCTGCTACAGACAGAACTATCTTCAAATCACCACTAGGGGGTGTCAATGCTGCAGCTTCGTTCTATGGTTGATCTTTTTCAAAGACAGTTTTTTTTCTCTCTCTCCACATAATCAACTTAACTGATTAGCGTGCTTTCATAGTAATGGTTTTTAATCCGTGTTAATCTTCTGAACAATGACTAGTAAAGGTTCTATGAGGTTGTCCTACTTACTATGGATTTTAAGTTTTTTATCAAGGTGTTAAAACGTACCACAGTTGCCAGTCCTGTGTTTTATGTCTAGCAATTTGTACAGTTTCTTCAGTATAAACACATGCCATGATCTGTGAGAATCTCCTCCAGAACTCTGCATTTCCTCAAGATCTTTTTGTAATATTGCATCATGGCACTGCTCAGAACAACACAGATGGTGCATAACAACACAAGGGAGTACAAGACAACATGGTGCAGAAACAGTGCGATACAAAGCAGGACAAAACTGGATGATACGTGGTCAGTGGTGGATAAAGTGCAGTAACAGCTGTACAGTGCAGCTGCCGTGGAAATGACTGTTACAGGGGATGCAAAAGCTGCAGGTTTGAATTGTTTGGCGAATGAAGCTGTTCATGAATCTGCTAGTCAGTGTTTGTGGATGGTGGTCAGAGTCCTGGATTATAGACTGAACCTTGTTACTGTGGCAGTTAAAGTACAGCTGGTCAATGGAGGGCAGTTCAGTGCGAATGATGTTCTTAACAGACTTCGCAATGTACTGCCTTCCTGTCATGTGGCTCCACCATACCATAGTACTACTGTAAGAACTAGGGATGTAACGATACATTCAACTCACCATTTGATACGATTCACGATTCTGAGTTCACGATACAATTTTCTCATTTTTTGCAGAATGAGCTGCAGACAAATATATTCAAAAATATTCTTATATTTATCTTTCTGAACTGTTGACACTGTTGTGAACAGTGCAACTGAATTTGAATAAAATACTGTTGAAAAAAATCCCAAATCAAAATAAGTAAATAAAAAAAAATAAATCAAATAAATAAGCTAAGGTTTGCATGTGCAGCTTTTTAGCGTGCTTTGCCCTTTTAATAATCTTCACTCAGCTCACGGTGGTGCCAGTGGACCTGTTTGTGTATGTTATCAGTCTATTACAATGTTTGCATGCAGTTTATGTCTTGTCTGTGCTTTTCTCGCTGTTTCCTCCTCGTTTGTGATTACCGGAAAGCTAATATGCTGCCACACCGCCAATTGAAGATCGGGCGGTGCGTCCATCCATCCATTTTCTGAAACCACTTAATCCCAACTGAGATCGCGGGGGAGACCGGAGCCTATCCCGGGAACAAGGGGCGCAGACAGGAACCAAGCCCAGGCAGTCACCTACACACCGCAGGTCGCACACACTCACACAACTACAGGGCCAATTTAGACTCACCAGTCAACCTATCCTGCATGCTTTTGGACCGTGGGAGGAACCTGGAGTCCCCGGCGAAAACGGGGAGAGCATGCGAACTCCACACAGAAAGGGCCCTGGACCGAAGCCAGCACTAACCACTGTGCCGTCCTCAGTTTCAAATTCATTCATCATCTCGCGTTCGCTCAAAACCAAAAACTGACGTACGATGTCGACGTGATACGCAGTGACATCTGACGTCAAACTCACATTGTGAAATCAAATGTAATATTACACCAGTTTTTCTGTTAAAGTACTGTGAAGTACTCCTACAATAGTGATTCATTTTCCACATCAGCCGGTTTAAATCTTCATGCATTTGCACCGATTTTTAACTGATTTGTGATTCATCATTACATGCCAGGGCCAGCAGCTCTGCATGGCTCGACCCTCATAAACATTCTCCACACATGCTGTTCAGGCAGTGGCCACAGAAATTCCCCCAGTGAACTTTATGCTTTCTGTCGGAGAGTATGCTGTGTTCTGGCCTTAAACCCTGCATACTACTTTGCAGACTTTGATCCTCTTAACAACAATTGGCATTTCTGGTGGCTGAATATCCATCCATCCGTCATCCAACTGCATGCTTAAAAGCTGTGAATAATAGTAATAATTCTTAAAATTGCAACTATCTAGAATTTCAGCCTAGTTACTCAGCTAAATTACTATTTAAACCTAGAATAATTTCTATAAGGGGCGGCATGGTGGTGCAGTGGTTAGCACTGTCGCCTCACACCTCTGGGACCCGGGTTCGTGTCTCCGCCTGGGTCACATGTGTGTGGAGTTTGCATGTTCTCCCCATGTCGTTGTGGGGTTTCCTCTGGGTACTCCGGTTTCCCCCCACAGTCCAAAAACATGCTGGGGCTAATTGGAGTTGCTGAATTGCCCGTAGGTGTGTGTGTGTGAGTGGATGGTGTGTGAGTGTGCCCTGCGATGGGCTGGCCCCCCATCCTGGGTTGTTCCCTGCCTCGTGCCCATTGATTCTGGGATAGGCTCCGGACCCCCCGCGACCCAATAGGATAAGCGGTTTGGAAAATGGATGGATGGATAATTTCTATATGTGTGATAGAATCAAAAAATATTTTGTTTTACATATAAATCTTCACAAGGTGTATTACACATGGTATTCCCCAGACACCGCCACCCCAACAGATGCTTTGTTTGTTAAGACAATAGCTCAGAAAGTGGTTGATCGATCTTTTGCAGCTTTTACCAAGGTTTGTACAAGCCAAAATTAAATTTTGAAACGGATCCCTGCCACACCCTGCCCTCCTGAACCTCCCGTTTCCTCCCTAGTGTGGTATAACGTGCCATGCCTGTTCCGCGTTTGTTTTACCTCTCCTTCCTGCCCTTGTGTTACTCATTTCAGGTGCCTCTAGTTTGCTCCCTGCTTAGCCTTGTATAAATGTGCTTCTCAGTCCTGCCTTTAATGTTGCTGCTGCTGTTTGCCTGTGTGTTCTTCCCTGCTTATGATTCCCCCGTGATCCAGTTGTGATCCAGTTGTCTTCATATCATGTATTCACATTCCTCAGCTGAGAGTGAACAAAGTTCTGTGGAAAGTATCTGACTACAGATAGACTTTCACCCAGTTCTCTGCGGGAGCTCTGATTACAGAGTGACTCCCCGACTACTTCTGAAGCCCTTCCTTAAGTATCCAGACCAGGTGATGGCATGTTTCTGAAGACTGACTAATTTCGGTCAATGGTTAATTTTAGGGGCATTGCTGACCTTGGTTCTCAAGTCCCCAGCCAATCAGATCACTTTAGGGGGTGGTTGTAATTCCCTTGTTCTACCATGAGAGAATCTCTCTCAGTTTGGTGGGTTGAGCCGAAGTTTCTGTATTTCTCTTAGGAAAAGCTATACTGCCTTAAATCTGAGAGTATAATACTCCTCGTCTCATGCCTATTCAAACGAGACCAAACATGCGTGTATTTGTCCCTAACATCTATGTGTGCTGAGTTATCCTGTTTATAGTGGAAAAGGTGTCTGTGTCTGGAGGCTGACAGCTGTTGTTGCTGTGGATTGATTGTGGAACTCTGGTCACTCCGGGGGTGAAAGGTCTTGCTTTTTCTGTGCTGCTCCAGTTATTCCTATCCAGTCTCTCAGGAGCCGGCAGGCCTTTGCCTTCCTTAAAAGGGGTGGTTTGACGAGTTGAGTCCAGTCTTGCCTGGGCCAGCGGAGCTCTGAAATAGACTGATGCAGGCTGATCAGAGTTGGGGCCTGCAGGACCTATAAGTTTTATGTCCTTACAGAATGTAAGTGGCATCATACTAAACTAGTGGTGTTCGAACTAGCATGGAAAGAGGCTATGGGTAGCTACAAAAAGGCTCTTAGTGCCGCCAAATCATCTAGTATCTATCAGAACTAATTGAAATAAACAAAAATAATCCTAGATTCCTATTTACTATGGTGTCCAAGCTGACTAATAACCAGACCACTGGTTATTTTCCAGTGACGACTTTATGAAACTTTTTGACCAAAAATATGCTCAATTAAACAGAACATTTTGAATATTGAATATTGGTTAACCAGTCAGAACTGATGTACTTAATTTTATCTTCAAATTCATCTACTTGTATGCTAGAACCTGTTCCATCAAAATTATTCAGCGATGCTCCCAGCATTGATTGAACCGCTACTAGCAATAGTTAAACTAAAACATATAATCATATTACCCCAATTTTATCTTCACTGCACTGGCTGCCAGTTAGATTTCGTGTTGACTACAAAACACTGCTCTTAACCTATAAAGCTGTAAATGGTCTTGCACCGCAGTATGTGAGTGACCTCATTTGCGTTCCGAATCATACACTTAGATGACGAGATGGAGGTATTCTATCCGTACCCAGAATAAAGAACATTACCTTTGGGGGAAGAGCATTTGCTCATAAAGCACCACAGCTATGGAATAAACTTCCTATTAGTGTTCGGAACTCAGACACAATCTCTGCTTTTAAGTCAAGGCTTAAGATGTACCTCTTTCGCCAGTCTTTTGGATAGTTAAATCTTCTTTTCTAAGGTGAATGGGAAATCTGGAGGTTCATAGTTATTTGAGATTGAAGGGGAAAGGGGGGATTGGTGCTGTCGTCCTGCCACTCTCGCCGATCACTTAAGCTGTGGATGGGAGGTGGCTTGACGCCAAAACCTCTGTAAACCCTCATGCCTGTGCTTCCTTCCAGGTCACTCTTTTAGGCAGGCTGTCATAGTTGCTTTAGTCCTGCCGGTTAGGTGTAGGGCAATAACTCTTCTCCATCTTCTCTTTTTCGAGCTGATACCGAGCCGACTACACCGTGTGAACCCGCACCTGGACTCCTGGATATAACTACATGAAACCAACTGGGACTTTATAACTATATGAACTCTAATGAATGTCAATGTAAATGCAGTTTCATGCTCCTTGGTCGCCCAGAGGAGGATGGGGTCCCCTTCTGAGTCTAGGTTCCACTCAAGGTTTCTTCCTGCTAGAGGGAGTTTCCTTGCCACTGTCGCCTCAGGCTTTTAAATATAAATATAAATATATAAAATATATAAAATATATTTTTGGCCACAACCGGGATTCGAACCCCGGTCTCCCGTGTGAAAGGCGGCGATCTTACCACTACACTATCCAGCAACTATATAATATAAGGGAGATTTACGGGAAAATACTAATACGGGAGGACGGCGGGAAAGAGAAGTAAAATACGGTAGTTTCCCGGCCAAAACGGGAGGCTCCAGTATCCCTTACATTTTAAGACAGGAAATATAAAATAATATAAATTATATAAAATATAATATAAATATAAATATAAATATATAAAATATATAAAATATATTTTTGGCCACAACCGGGATTCGAACCCCGGTCTCCCGTGTGAAAGGCGGCGATCTTACCACTACACTATCCAGCAACTATATAATATAAGGGAGATTTACGGGAAAATACTAATACGGGAGGACGGCGGGAAAGAGAAGTAAAATACGGTAGTTTCCCGGCCAAAACGGGAGACTTGACAGCTATGGCTGTCTCTGGCCACGCCCCCTACAGTCGGTCCGGCCCCTGTTCGCGTGTTCGCGAAAACGACTTCATTTATTTTCTTATTGATTTATCGACATTATTAGACATTATTAGACGTTATAATAACAACACTCTATTGATTACTGTCCATGATACAGAGACACATGTTCGAGAACTATTCTATCGAGAACTAATGACGAGAACTATTCTCTTATTTTTCTCTTATTATTAAATTATTTTATTATTATTATTATTATTTTTATCTTTCTCCTTTCTCCCGTAGATATATATTATTATACGGAGATTTACGGAGTCTTCAAAGACGGTCCGGCTCCAGGATCACTGTTGCTGTGGTGTAGATCAGCTGATCTGTAGTAGTCTTCTACGTACATCTTCTAGTAGACCTTCTGAGGGTACTTCACGCATTCTTGGTCCAGCTTAGCTTATTTCTTATTTCTCAGGTCAGCTGCTCTTGTATTCAGCCTACTAGTCTCTCTTGTATTCAGCCTACTAATATATATGGGGCTTGGTACCCAATCTCGGAATGTGGGGATGATGATATCTCCCCCCTGACCTGTCGTCCTGGCTCCCCCTTGTCGTAGCAATCGTGTTGTACCTCATCAATCTCTAGTTGTGATAGCAGTTGTTTCTGGCCACAACCGGGATTCGAACCCCGGTCTCCCGTGTGAAAGGCGGCGATCTTACCACTACACTATCCAGCAACTATATAATATAATATATATATATATATATATTATAAGGGAGATTTACGGGAAAATAATACGGGAGGACGGCGGGAAAGAGAAGTAAAATACGGTAGTTTCCCGGCCAAAACGGGAGGCTCCAGTATCCCTTACATTTTAAGACAGGAAATATAAAATAATATAAATTATATAAAATATAATATAACCACTACACTATCCAGCAACTATATAATATAAGGGAGATTTACGGGAAAATACTAATACGGGAGGACGGCGGGAAAGAGAAGTAAAATACGGTAGTTTCCCGGCCAAAACGGGAGACTTGACAGCTATGGCTGTCTCTGGCCACGCCCCCTACAGTCGGTCCGGCCCCTGTTCGCGTGTTCGCGAAAACGACTTCATTTATTTTCTTATTGATTTATCGACATTATTAGACATTATTAGACGTTATAATAACAACACTCTATTGATTACTGTCCATGATACAGAGACACATGTTCGAGAACTATTCTATCGAGAACTAATGACGAGAACTATTCTCTTATTTTTCTCTTATTATTAAATTATTTTATTATTATTATTATTATTTTTATCTTTCTCCTTTCTCCCGTAGATATATATTATTATACGGAGATTTACGGAGTCTTCAAAGACGGTCCGGCTCCAGGATCACTGTTGCTGTGGTGTAGATCAGCTGATCTGTAGTAGTCTTCTACGTACATCTTCTAGTAGACCTTCTGAGGGTACTTCACGCATTCTTGGTCCAGCTTAGCTTATTTCTTATTTCTCAGGTCAGCTGCTCTTGTATTCAGCCTACTAGTCTCTCTTGTATTCAGCCTACTAATATATATGGGGCTTGGTACCCAATCTCGGAATGTGGGGATGATGATATCTCCCCCCTGACCTGTCGTCCTGGCTCCCCCTTGTCGTAGCAATCGTGTTGTACCTCATCAATCTCTAGTTGTGATAGCAGTTGTTTCTGGCCACAACCGGGATTCGAACCCCGGTCTCCCGTGTGAAAGGCGGCGATCTTACCACTACACTATCCAGCAACTATATAATATAATATATATATATATATATATTATAAGGGAGATTTACGGGAAAATAATACGGGAGGACGGCGGGAAAGAGAAGTAAAATACGGTAGTTTCCCGGCCAAAACGGGAGGCTCCAGTATCCCTTACATTTTAAGACAGGAAATATAAAATAATATAAATTATATAAAATATAATATAAATATAAATATAAATATATAAAATATATAAAATATATTTTTGGCCACAACCGGGATTCGAACCCCGGTCTCCCGTGTGAAAGGCGGCGATCTTACCACTACACTATCCAGCAACTATATAATATAAGGGAGATTTACGGGAAAATACTAATACGGGAGGACGGCGGGAAAGAGAAGTAAAATACGGTAGTTTCCCGGCCAAAACGGGAGGCTCCAGTATCCCTTACATTTTAAGACAGGAAATATAAAATAATATAAATTATATAAAATATAATATAAATATAAATATAAATATATAAAATATATAAAATATATTTTTGGCCACAACCGGGATTCGAACCCCGGTCTCCCGTGTGAAAGGCGGCGATCTTACCACTACACTATCCAGCAACTATATAATATAAGGGAGATTTACGGGAAAATACTAATACGGGAGGACGGCGGGAAAGAGAAGTAAAATACGGTAGTTTCCCGGCCAAAACGGGAGACTTGACAGCTATGGCTGTCTCTGGCCACACCCCCTACAGTCGGTCCGGCCCCTGTTCGCGTGTTCGCGAAAACGACTTCATTTATTTTCTTATTGATTTATCGACAGACTTTTTAGACGTTATAATAACAACACTCTATTGATCCCCCTCTTACTGTCCATGATACACAATGACGAGACACATGTTCACTAATGACGAGAACTATTCTATTTTTCATGCCGGGGGTCCTTCAAATCTTACATTTACAAATCTTGTTCTTGTTCTCTGCTTTCTCCTTTCTCGTTCCCGTAGATATATATTATTATACGGAGATTTACGGAGTCTTCAAAGACGGTCCGGCTCCAGCTCAAGGATCACTGTTGCTGTGGTGTAGATCAGCTGATCTGTAGTAGTCTTCTACGTACATCTTCTAGTAGACCTTCTGAGGGTACTTCACGCATTCTTGGTCGGAGGGTCCAGGTTTCCAGCTTAGCTTATTTCTTATTTCTCAGGTCAGCTGCTCTTGTTTGGGATGTGCTTGACCGGCGTATACGACAGCGTGTACCAGTTCCCACTAATATCCAACAACTTCGCACAGCCATTGAAGAGGAGTGGACCAACATTCCACAGGCCACAATTGACAATCTGATAAACTCTATGCGAAGAAGATGTGTTGCATTGCATGAGGCAAATGGTGGTCACACCAGATACTGACCGGTTCTGAGTCCCCAGACCCCCAATAAAGCAAAAAACTGCACATTCCAGGGTGGCCTTTTATTGTGGGCAGTATAAGGTACACCTGTGCACTACCCATGATGTCAGATCAGCATCTTGATGTGGCACACCTGTGAGGTGGGATGGATTATCTCAGCAAAGCAGAAGTGCTCACTATCACACATTTAGACTGATTTGTGAGAAATGTTTGAGAGAAATGGTAATATTGTGTATCTGGAATGAATTGTAGGTCTTTAAGTCCATCTCATGAAAAATGGGAGCAGAAACAAGAGTGTTGCGTTTATATTTTTGTTCAGTATAGAATAAGCCCAGATTTATGTTTATTCAGTGGAGATAAGTACAACCTCTAAAGATAGGCCTACACCCGTTTTGGCAGTGTCTCCGGATCCCATGACAAATAATGCCTTCAGTACATCCTCCTCAACCCACACTGAAAGCAGAAGTGCTATGGGCTTTGCAAACGGTTTGCCGACATCACTCCTATACGTCCAATGATGACATTCACACCGTCTCCAGGGTGATGTTCCCTGACTCGCAGGGTCACTTGTGGTAAAGATAAAACCGCTTTTCTTGCGCGATTTGGACTCGCTCCATATATTAAAAGGGAGCTTCGTTGTCATGTTTGACGTAAGTATGAACAGGACCATCAAAAGAAAACAACTGGATGTGCATGTCAGGTATTGGGTGAATTATGAGAATGGCTCTCGAGTGCAGTCCTGGTTCTGGGATCACAGTACATGAGCCACTCCACCGCTGAAGACTTACTGGAGAAGTTTAAGGTAAGCCATTCAATAACATTTAAACTCATTAACGAACCCATGATTTTTAAATATCCATGGTTTATCTTTACATGTGTTTAAATGGGAGAACCATATTTATTGGTAAGCATATTTTAAAGATTTTATTGCTGCTTCATGGCTTTTGCTGCAAAAAAAATAGTTCATTGAGGAAATAGAATGTTTAAGTGTTGTGTAGCAACATGTACAGCTGTTGTACAGGCAAAAACTCTGGCTCAGTCCAAAGGAGGTGGATATAGGAATGGCTGTCATCAAGGTGGGACTTCTGTGAATTCACTGGTATCTTTACATACAAATGTATCAAACAATTGTGAAGTAAAAAATATGTGAATAACATGGAGTTTGAGCTGGTTTGATATGTACAGCTGAGGTAGTGTTAACCTTGGGCTGAGTGTGCAGAAAGATTCTGGAAATTTGACAAACCATCTTTTTGTCAGAGACAGTCAGGAGCCAAAGGCAGTGGAAGTGACCTTGGTGTCCTTCAGATTAAAAAAAATTGCCAGATTGTGCTCTCAAAAATGTGCAAAAAGGCCTTGGATAAATGCCCTCTGAAGTACTCGATTGTACATGAGATGACGTGCTTGGACCCAAACAAAATGCACACCAGCCAGATAACTGCCAGCAGAAAAGGAGAAATCTCATGCAGAAGTTTGCGCAGGAGAATCGGTTGGCAGGCAGGATATCTGCTGGTAAATCATAGGATAAGAATAGGATAGTTCAGAATATTATTTTTAAATTATGCTTTTCTTTTTTCACATCTAACTGAATCAGGGACGGATTACAAACCGGGTTAGCGGGGCCGCTGCCCAGGGGCCCTTGGGGTGCAGGGGGCCCGTGGGCCCCAAGCCCAAAACAATTTGCAACGCTTATCAGCAATGTATTTTCGTTTGTCTATTTTAGAGGGCCTACATTCTTTGATCCTCTGCCTACAAGGTCCCCTGACCCTATAGGGAGGGTGTTTGGCTGCCAAGGGCCCTTGACTTGTGGTGGTTGTGGTGGTGGTGCAGGTGGTGGTGGTGGGGGGGGGCCTCGCGAACGTTTTACCCAGGGGCCCACACAACCCATAATCCGTCCCTGAACTGAATAGTGTTAACACGTAGATTTTAGCAGTATTTAGAAGACCGACTCTTGGTGTTTGAAAAGAAGCATCAGCCCAGTTATATTTTCTTTGATGAGCCTAGAGATATCTCAAGATTAAATTAAAATGATTGCACATTTATGGTATCATAGGAAAATTGGGTTATAAATCACTTTCCTATTCTACATGTGATTCTGTGTATTTACATTGTTGATCTGCATCTAATCTACTGTAATTAATGTAATTACAGGTGATGCAATATCCCAGCAGTCTGATAATCACCTGCACAATGAGGCAAAAGGCTTGGATTTTGGATTTGGATTCCTATTTACTATGGTGTCCAAGCTGACTAATAACCAGACCACTGGTTATTTTCCAGTGACGACTTTATGAAACTTTTTGACCAAAAATATGCTCAATTAAACAGAACATTTTGAATATTGAATATTGGTTAACCAGTCAGAACTGATGTACTTAATTTTATCTTCAAATTCATCTACTTGTATGCTAGAACCTGTTCCATCAAAATTATTCAGCGATGCTCCCAGCATTGATTGAACCGCTACTAGCAATAGTTAAACTAAAACATATAATCATATTACCCCAATTTTATCTTCACTGCACTGGCTGCCAGTTAGATTTCGTGTTGACTACAAAACACTGCTCTTAACCTATAAAGCTGTAAATGGTCTTGCACCGCAGTATGTGAGTGACCTCATTTGCGTTCCGAATCATACACTTAGATGACGAGATGGAGGTATTCTATCCGTACCCAGAATAAAGAACATTACCTTTGGGGGAAGAGCATTTGCTCATAAAGCACCACAGCTATGGAATAAACTTCCTATTAGTGTTCGGAACTCAGACACAATCTCTGCTTTTAAGTCAAGGCTTAAGATGTACCTCTTTCGCCAGTCTTTTGGATAGTTAAATCTTCTTTTCTAAGGTGAATGGGAAATCTGGAGGTTCATAGTTATTTGAGATTGAAGGGGAAAGGGGGGATTGGTGCTGTCGTCCTGCCACTCTCGCCGATCACTTAAGCTGTGGATGGGAGGTGGCTTGACGCCAAAACCTCTGTAAACCCTCATGCCTGTGCTTCCTTCCAGGTCACTCTTTTAGGCAGGCTGTCATAGTTGCTTTAGTCCTGCCGGTTAGGTGTAGGGCAATAACTCTTCTCCATCTTCTCTTTTTCGAGCTGATACCGAGCCGACTACACCGTGTGAACCCGCACCTGGACTCCTGGATATAACTACATGAAACCAACTGGGACTTTATAACTATATGAACTCTAATGAATGTCAATGTAAATGCAGTTTCATGCTCCTTGGTCGCCCAGAGGAGGATGGGGTCCCCTTCTGAGTCTAGGTTCCACTCAAGGTTTCTTCCTGCTAGAGGGAGTTTCCTTGCCACTGTCGCCTCAGGCTTTTAAATATAAATATAAATATATAAAATATATAAAATATATTTTTGGCCACAACCGGGATTCGAACCCCGGTCTCCCGTGTGAAAGGCGGCGATCTTACCACTACACTATCCAGCAACTATATAATATAAGGGAGATTTACGGGAAAATACTAATACGGGAGGACGGCGGGAAAGAGAAGTAAAATACGGTAGTTTCCCGGCCAAAACGGGAGGCTCCAGTATCCCTTACATTTTAAGACAGGAAATATAAAATAATATAAATTATATAAAATATAATATAAATATAAATATAAATATATAAAATATATAAAATATATTTTTGGCCACAACCGGGATTCGAACCCCGGTCTCCCGTGTGAAAGGCGGCGATCTTACCACTACACTATCCAGCAACTATATAATATAAGGGAGATTTACGGGAAAATACTAATACGGGAGGACGGCGGGAAAGAGAAGTAAAATACGGTAGTTTCCCGGCCAAAACGGGAGACTTGACAGCTATGGCTGTCTCTGGCCACGCCCCCTACAGTCGGTCCGGCCCCTGTTCGCGTGTTCGCGAAAACGACTTCATTTATTTTCTTATTGATTTATCGACAGACTTTTTAGACGTTATAATAACAACACTCTATTGATTACTGTCCATGATACAGAGACACATGTTCGAGAACTATTCTATCGAGAACTAATGACGAGAACTATTCTCTTATTTTTCTCTTATTATTAAATTATTTTATTATTATTATTATTATTATTTTTATCTTTCTCCTTTCTCCCGTAGATATATATTATTATACGGAGATTTACGGAGTCTTCAAAGACGGTCCGGCTCCAGGATCACTGTTGCTGTGGTGTAGATCAGCTGATCTGTAGTAGTCTTCTACGTACATCTTCTAGTAGACCTTCTGAGGGTACTTCACGCATTCTTGGTCCAGCTTAGCTTATTTCTTATTTCTCAGGTCAGCTGCTCTTGTATTCAGCCTACTAATATATATGGGGCTTGGTACCCAATCTCGGAATGTGGGGATGATGATATCTCCCCCCTGACCTGTCGTCCTGGCTCCCCCTTGTCGTAGCAATCGTGTTGTACCTCATCAATCTCTAGTTGTGATAGCAGTTGTTTCTGGCCACAACCGGGATTCGAACCCCGGTCTCCCGTGTGAAAGGCGGCGATCTTACCACTACACTATCCAGCAACTATATAATATAATATATATATATATATATTATAAGGGAGATTTACGGGAAAATAATACGGGAGGACGGCGGGAAAGAGAAGTAAAATACGGTAGTTTCCCGGCCAAAACGGGAGGCTCCAGTATCCCTTACATTTTAAGACAGGAAATATAAAATAATATAAATTATATAAAATATAATATAAATATAAATATAAATATATAAAATATATAAAATATATTTTTGGCCACAACCGGGATTCGAACCCCGGTCTCCCGTGTGAAAGGCGGCGATCTTACCACTACACTATCCAGCAACTATATAATATAAGGGAGATTTACGGGAAAATACTAATACGGGAGGACGGCGGGAAAGAGAAGTAAAATACGGTAGTTTCCCGGCCAAAACGGGAGGCTCCAGTATCCCTTACATTTTAAGACAGGAAATATAAAATAATATAAATTATATAAAATATAATATAAATATAAATATAAATATATAAAATATATAAAATATATTTTTGGCCACAACCGGGATTCGAACCCCGGTCTCCCGTGTGAAAGGCGGCGATCTTACCACTACACTATCCAGCAACTATATAATATAAGGGAGATTTACGGGAAAATACTAATACGGGAGGACGGCGGGAAAGAGAAGTAAAATACGGTAGTTTCCCGGCCAAAACGGGAGACTTGACAGCTATGGCTGTCTCTGGCCACACCCCCTACAGTCGGTCCGGCCCCTGTTCGCGTGTTCGCGAAAACGACTTCATTTATTTTCTTATTGATTTATCGACAGACTTTTTAGACGTTATAATAACAACACTCTATTGATCCCCCTCTTACTGTCCATGATACACAATGACGAGACACATGTTCACTAATGACGAGAACTATTCTATTTTTCATGCCGGGGGTCCTTCAAATCTTACATTTACAAATCTTGTTCTTGTTCTCTGCTTTCTCCTTTCTCGTTCCCGTAGATATATATTATTATACGGAGATTTACGGAGTCTTCAAAGACGGTCCGGCTCCAGCTCAAGGATCACTGTTGCTGTGGTGTAGATCAGCTGATCTGTAGTAGTCTTCTACGTACATCTTCTAGTAGACCTTCTGAGGGTACTTCACGCATTCTTGGTCGGAGGGTCCAGGTTTCCAGCTTAGCTTATTTCTTATTTCTCAGGTCAGCTGCTCTTGTTTGGGATGTGCTTGACCGGCGTATACGACAGCGTGTACCAGTTCCCACTAATATCCAACAACTTCGCACAGCCATTGAAGAGGAGTGGACCAACATTCCACAGGCCACAATTGACAATCTGATAAACTCTATGCGAAGAAGATGTGTTGCATTGCATGAGGCAAATGGTGGTCACACCAGATACTGACCGGTTCTGAGTCCCCAGACCCCCAATAAAGCAAAAAACTGCACATTCCAGGGTGGCCTTTTATTGTGGGCAGTATAAGGTACACCTGTGCACTACCCATGATGTCAGATCAGCATCTTGATGTGGCACACCTGTGAGGTGGGATGGATTATCTCAGCAAAGCAGAAGTGCTCACTATCACACATTTAGACTGATTTGTGAGAAATGTTTGAGAGAAATGGTAATATTGTGTATCTGGAATGAATTGTAGGTCTTTAAGTCCATCTCATGAAAAATGGGAGCAGAAACAAGAGTGTTGCGTTTATATTTTTGTTCAGTATAGAATAAGCCCAGATTTATGTTTATTCAGTGGAGATAAGTACAACCTCTAAAGATAGGCCTACACCCGTTTTGGCAGTGTCTCCGGATCCCATGACAAATAATGCCTTCAGTACATCCTCCTCAACCCACACTGAAAGCAGAAGTGCTATGGGCTTTGCAAACGGTTTGCCGACATCACTCCTATACGTCCAATGATGACATTCACACCGTCTCCAGGGTGATGTTCCCTGACTCGCAGGGTCACTTGTGGTAAAGATAAAACCGCTTTTCTTGCGCGATTTGGACTCGCTCCATATATTAAAAGGGAGCTTCGTTGTCATGTTTGACGTAAGTATGAACAGGACCATCAAAAGAAAACAACTGGATGTGCATGTCAGGTATTGGGTGAATTATGAGAATGGCTCTCGAGTGCAGTCCTGGTTCTGGGATCACAGTACATGAGCCACTCCACCGCTGAAGACTTACTGGAGAAGTTTAAGGTAAGCCATTCAATAACATTTAAACTCATTAACGAACCCATGATTTTTAAATATCCATGGTTTATCTTTACATGTGTTTAAATGGGAGAACCATATTTATTGGTAAGCATATTTTAAAGATTTTATTGCTGCTTCATGGCTTTTGCTGCAAAAAAAATAGTTCATTGAGGAAATAGAATGTTTAAGTGTTGTGTAGCAACATGTACAGCTGTTGTACAGGCAAAAACTCTGGCTCAGTCCAAAGGAGGTGGATATAGGAATGGCTGTCATCAAGGTGGGACTTCTGTGAATTCACTGGTATCTTTACATACAAATGTATCAAACAATTGTGAAGTAAAAAATATGTGAATAACATGGAGTTTGAGCTGGTTTGATATGTACAGCTGAGGTAGTGTTAACCTTGGGCTGAGTGTGCAGAAAGATTCTGGAAATTTGACAAACCATCTTTTTGTCAGAGACAGTCAGGAGCCAAAGGCAGTGGAAGTGACCTTGGTGTCCTTCAGATTAAAAAAAATTGCCAGATTGTGCTCTCAAAAATGTGCAAAAAGGCCTTGGATAAATGCCCTCTGAAGTACTCGATTGTACATGAGATGACGTGCTTGGACCCAAACAAAATGCACACCAGCCAGATAACTGCCAGCAGAAAAGGAGAAATCTCATGCAGAAGTTTGCGCAGGAGAATCGGTTGGCAGGCAGGATATCTGCTGGTAAATCATAGGATAAGAATAGGATAGTTCAGAATATTATTTTTAAATTATGCTTTTCTTTTTTCACATCTAACTGAATCAGGGACGGATTACAAACCGGGTTAGCGGGGCCGCTGCCCAGGGGCCCTTGGGGTGCAGGGGGCCCGTGGGCCCCAAGCCCAAAACAATTTGCAACGCTTATCAGCAATGTATTTTCGTTTGTCTATTTTAGAGGGCCTACATTCTTTGATCCTCTGCCTACAAGGTCCCCTGACCCTATAGGGAGGGTGTTTGGCTGCCAAGGGCCCTTGACTTGTGGTGGTTGTGGTGGTGGTGCAGGTGGTGGTGGTGGGGGGGGGCCTCGCGAACGTTTTACCCAGGGGCCCACACAACCCATAATCCGTCCCTGAACTGAATAGTGTTAACACGTAGATTTTAGCAGTATTTAGAAGACCGACTCTTGGTGTTTGAAAAGAAGCATCAGCCCAGTTATATTTTCTTTGATGAGCCTAGAGATATCTCAAGATTAAATTAAAATGATTGCACATTTATGGTATCATAGGAAAATTGGGTTATAAATCACTTTCCTATTCTACATGTGATTCTGTGTATTGACATTGTTGATCTGCATCTAATCTACTGTAATTAATGTAATTACAGGTGATGCAATATCCCAGCAGTCTGATAATCACCTGCACAATGAGGCAAAAGGCTTGGATTTTATATCCTTCATTCCTTCAGCACCATCCAAAGTTGATGTCTTTTTACATCAAAAAGTTAGTGGGCCTTATCCTGACCTCTGGATGTTCTGCAAGAACTTGCTGCTGCTGTCCTATGGGCAAGCCGAAGTGGAACGAATAGAGGTGGAGACCTGCAACTTATCAGAGGAAACAGTTGTTGCACAGAGGCTTATATGCGACCATGTCAGAGTGTGTGGGGGAGCAACCAAAGCGCCTCTGACCAAAGGTGAAAGATGAGCGAAAAGCAAAAAAGAAAACTTGAGGAACTCAAGAGGAAGAGAGTCTCACTGGAAAGTGTATGTGAGAGTTTACAAAAGGATGCTGAGCACATGGCAGAGGAAGCAGAGAGTGCTGCTGGAACCAAAAGGGCAACATTACTTACCAAGTCCAATACTCTGAGCCGACGAGCGAAGGAGGAGAAAGAGCAGTTGGTGGTCTTAAATGCAGATACTGAAGAATAGGCTACTGAACTGTGACTCCTAACACATCAAGAGTGAATCGGTGGAAACAAAAATATTTAGGTTCTTTGCATTTTTGGAGTATTTTACTTTCTGTGCCTGTTTGTACATTGTTCACAGCCATAATACTTTATAATTACAAGGTAGTTTTATGTTAGAGCTCTTGCTCCAATAAATATGTGCCTTGTAATTAACTAAATTCTAGGCTATTCAGTTTTTTTTGCCCTCGTGATGGTCGTGGGTTGTGAAAAAAGCCTTCTTCTTAGGGGTACCGCTGGGGCCAGCCGGGCGTATGTCGTGGCTTCAGTGAGTACTTATGTTTGTCATGCTGCCTGTGTACTTTATAGCGGCACAACATATTTCTGCAAATTGCATGCGTCAAATTGTCTGTCTCTCTTAAAAAATATGAAGTGTCACCAAAATTTTAAACGGGGAATCAATCTCAATGAAAAATATTCGTCAAGTAACGTTTCTAAAATAATATAGACATACTAATAATTATATATTAATAAATCGGATGAACGATGCATCCCAAATTGTATCCGCTGCGCACTTCTTAATCAGGGCAATCGCATCGTGGAGGTTTCTGCAGACGCCCAAAAAGACTTACTTAAGAAAACTGTTGCATGATAATTTGTACCATTTTCAAGGGTGGGGGGCGTGCAGTAGATGCCCCCTTTATTTTTGTGCTTCTGCCGTTCAAACCGAGCAGCACTGAGTTTGTCATGGCACCTGACGCCAAATCTACTGCTTAGCTGCTACAGACAGAACTATCTTCAAATCACCACTAGGGGGTGTCAATGCTGCAGCTTCGTTCTATGGTTGATCTTTTTCAAAGACAGTTTTTTTTCTCTCTCTCCACATAATCAACTTAACTGATTAGCGTGCTTTCATAGTAATGGTTTTTAATCCGTGTTAATCTTCTGAACAATGACTAGTAAAGGTTCTATGAGGTTGTCCTACTTACTATGGATTTTAAGTTTTTTATCAAGGTGTTAAAACGTACCACAGTTGCCAGTCCTGTGTTTTATGTCTAGCAATTTGTACAGTTTCTTCAGTATAAACACATGCCATGATCTGTGAGAATCTCCTCCAGAACTCTGCATTTCCTCAAGATCTTTTTGTAATATTGCATCATGGCACTGCTCAGAACAACACAGATGGTGCATAACAACACAAGGGAGTACAAGACAACATGGTGCAGAAACAGTGCGATACAAAGCAGGACAAAACTGGATGATACGTGGTCAGTGGTGGATAAAGTGCAGTAACAGCTGTACAGTGCAGCTGCCGTGGAAATGACTGTTACAGGGGATGCAAAAGCTGCAGGTTTGAATTGTTTGGCGAATGAAGCTGTTCATGAATCTGCTAGTCAGTGTTTGTGGATGGTGGTCAGAGTCCTGGATTATAGACTGAACCTTGTTACTGTGGCAGTTAAAGTACAGCTGGTCAATGGAGGGCAGTTCAGTGCGAATGATGTTCTTAACAGACTTCGCAATGTACTGCCTTCCTGTCATGTGGCTCCACCATACCATAGTACTACTGTAAGAACTAGGGATGTAACGATACATTCAACTCACCATTTGATACGATTCACGATTCTGAGTTCACGATACAATTTTCTCATTTTTTGCAGAATGAGCTGCAGACAAATATATTCAAAAATATTCTTATATTTATCTTTCTGAACTGTTGACACTGTTGTGAACAGTGCAACTGAATTTGAATAAAATACTGTTGAAAAAAATCCCAAATCAAAATAAGTAAATAAAAAAAAATAAATCAAATAAATAAGCTAAGGTTTGCATGTGCAGCTTTTTAGCGTGCTTTGCCCTTTTAATAATCTTCACTCAGCTCACGGTGGTGCCAGTGGACCTGTTTGTGTATGTTATCAGTCTATTACAATGTTTGCATGCAGTTTATGTCTTGTCTGTGCTTTTCTCGCTGTTTCCTCCTCGTTTGTGATTACCGGAAAGCTAATATGCTGCCACACCGCCAATTGAAGATCGGGCGGTGCGTCCATCCATCCATTTTCTGAAACCACTTAATCCCAACTGAGATCGCGGGGGAGACCGGAGCCTATCCCGGGAACAAGGGGCGCAGACAGGAACCAAGCCCAGGCAGTCACCTACACACCGCAGGTCGCACACACTCACACAACTACAGGGCCAATTTAGACTCACCAGTCAACCTATCCTGCATGCTTTTGGACCGTGGGAGGAACCTGGAGTCCCCGGCGAAAACGGGGAGAGCATGCGAACTCCACACAGAAAGGGCCCTGGACCGAAGCCAGCACTAACCACTGTGCCGTCCTCAGTTTCAAATTCATTCATCATCTCGCGTTCGCTCAAAACCAAAAACTGACGTACGATGTCGACGTGATACGCAGTGACATCTGACGTCAAACTCACATTGTGAAATCAAATGTAATATTACACCAGTTTTTCTGTTAAAGTACTGTGAAGTACTCCTACAATAGTGATTCATTTTCCACATCAGCCGGTTTAAATCTTCATGCATTTGCACCGATTTTTAACTGATTTGTGATTCATCATTACATGCCAGGGCCAGCAGCTCTGCATGGCTCGACCCTCATAAACATTCTCCACACATGCTGTTCAGGCAGTGGCCACAGAAATTCCCCCAGTGAACTTTATGCTTTCTGTCGGAGAGTATGCTGTGTTCTGGCCTTAAACCCTGCATACTACTTTGCAGACTTTGATCCTCTTAACAACAATTGGCATTTCTGGTGGCTGAATATCCATCCATCCGTCATCCAACTGCATGCTTAAAAGCTGTGAATAATAGTAATAATTCTTAAAATTGCAACTATCTAGAATTTCAGCCTAGTTACTCAGCTAAATTACTATTTAAACCTAGAATAATTTCTATAAGGGGCGGCATGGTGGTGCAGTGGTTAGCACTGTCGCCTCACACCTCTGGGACCCGGGTTCGTGTCTCCGCCTGGGTCACATGTGTGTGGAGTTTGCATGTTCTCCCCATGTCGTTGTGGGGTTTCCTCTGGGTACTCCGGTTTCCCCCCACAGTCCAAAAACATGCTGGGGCTAATTGGAGTTGCTGAATTGCCCGTAGGTGTGTGTGTGTGAGTGGATGGTGTGTGAGTGTGCCCTGCGATGGGCTGGCCCCCCATCCTGGGTTGTTCCCTGCCTCGTGCCCATTGATTCTGGGATAGGCTCCGGACCCCCCGCGACCCAATAGGATAAGCGGTTTGGAAAATGGATGGATGGATAATTTCTATATGTGTGATAGAATCAAAAAATATTTTGTTTTACATATAAATCTTCACAAGGTGTATTACACATGGTATTCCCCAGACACCGCCACCCCAACAGATGCTTTGTTTGTTAAGACAATAGCTCAGAAAGTGGTTGATCGATCTTTTGCAGCTTTTACCAAGGTTTGTACAAGCCAAAATTAAATTTTGAAACGGATCCCTGCCACACCCTGCCCTCCTGAACCTCCCGTTTCCTCCCTAGTGTGGTATAACGTGCCATGCCTGTTCCGCGTTTGTTTTACCTCTCCTTCCTGCCCTTGTGTTACTCATTTCAGGTGCCTCTAGTTTGCTCCCTGCTTAGCCTTGTATAAATGTGCTTCTCAGTCCTGCCTTTAATGTTGCTGCTGCTGTTTGCCTGTGTGTTCTTCCCTGCTTATGATTCCCCCGTGATCCAGTTGTGATCCAGTTGTCTTCATATCATGTATTCACATTCCTCAGCTGAGAGTGAACAAAGTTCTGTGGAAAGTATCTGACTACAGATAGACTTTCACCCAGTTCTCTGCGGGAGCTCTGATTACAGAGTGACTCCCCGACTACTTCTGAAGCCCTTCCTTAAGTATCCAGACCAGGTGATGGCATGTTTCTGAAGACTGACTAATTTCGGTCAATGGTTAATTTTAGGGGCATTGCTGACCTTGGTTCTCAAGTCCCCAGCCAATCAGATCACTTTAGGGGGTGGTTGTAATTCCCTTGTTCTACCATGAGAGAATCTCTCTCAGTTTGGTGGGTTGAGCCGAAGTTTCTGTATTTCTCTTAGGAAAAGCTATACTGCCTTAAATCTGAGAGTATAATACTCCTCGTCTCATGCCTATTCAAACGAGACCAAACATGCGTGTATTTGTCCCTAACATCTATGTGTGCTGAGTTATCCTGTTTATAGTGGAAAAGGTGTCTGTGTCTGGAGGCTGACAGCTGTTGTTGCTGTGGATTGATTGTGGAACTCTGGTCACTCCGGGGGTGAAAGGTCTTGCTTTTTCTGTGCTGCTCCAGTTATTCCTATCCAGTCTCTCAGGAGCCGGCAGGCCTTTGCCTTCCTTAAAAGGGGTGGTTTGACGAGTTGAGTCCAGTCTTGCCTGGGCCAGCGGAGCTCTGAAATAGACTGATGCAGGCTGATCAGAGTTGGGGCCTGCAGGACCTATAAGTTTTATGTCCTTACAGAATGTAAGTGGCATCATACTAAACTAGTGGTGTTCGAACTAGCATGGAAAGAGGCTATGGGTAGCTACAAAAAGGCTCTTAGTGCCGCCAAATCATCTAGTATCTATCAGAACTAATTGAAATAAACAAAAATAATCCTAGATTCCTATTTACTATGGTGTCCAAGCTGACTAATAACCAGACCACTGGTTATTTTCCAGTGACGACTTTATGAAACTTTTTGACCAAAAATATGCTCAATTAAACAGAACATTTTGAATATTGAATATTGGTTAACCAGTCAGAACTGATGTACTTAATTTTATCTTCAAATTCATCTACTTGTATGCTAGAACCTGTTCCATCAAAATTATTCAGCGATGCTCCCAGCATTGATTGAACCGCTACTAGCAATAGTTAAACTAAAACATATAATCATATTACCCCAATTTTATCTTCACTGCACTGGCTGCCAGTTAGATTTCGTGTTGACTACAAAACACTGCTCTTAACCTATAAAGCTGTAAATGGTCTTGCACCGCAGTATGTGAGTGACCTCATTTGCGTTCCGAATCATACACTTAGATGACGAGATGGAGGTATTCTATCCGTACCCAGAATAAAGAACATTACCTTTGGGGGAAGAGCATTTGCTCATAAAGCACCACAGCTATGGAATAAACTTCCTATTAGTGTTCGGAACTCAGACACAATCTCTGCTTTTAAGTCAAGGCTTAAGATGTACCTCTTTCGCCAGTCTTTTGGATAGTTAAATCTTCTTTTCTAAGGTGAATGGGAAATCTGGAGGTTCATAGTTATTTGAGATTGAAGGGGAAAGGGGGGATTGGTGCTGTCGTCCTGCCACTCTCGCCGATCACTTAAGCTGTGGATGGGAGGTGGCTTGACGCCAAAACCTCTGTAAACCCTCATGCCTGTGCTTCCTTCCAGGTCACTCTTTTAGGCAGGCTGTCATAGTTGCTTTAGTCCTGCCGGTTAGGTGTAGGGCAATAACTCTTCTCCATCTTCTCTTTTTCGAGCTGATACCGAGCCGACTACACCGTGTGAACCCGCACCTGGACTCCTGGATATAACTACATGAAACCAACTGGGACTTTATAACTATATGAACTCTAATGAATGTCAATGTAAATGCAGTTTCATGCTCCTTGGTCGCCCAGAGGAGGATGGGGTCCCCTTCTGAGTCTAGGTTCCACTCAAGGTTTCTTCCTGCTAGAGGGAGTTTCCTTGCCACTGTCGCCTCAGGCTTTTAAATATAAATATAAATATATAAAATATATAAAATATATTTTTGGCCACAACCGGGATTCGAACCCCGGTCTCCCGTGTGAAAGGCGGCGATCTTACCACTACACTATCCAGCAACTATATAATATAAGGGAGATTTACGGGAAAATACTAATACGGGAGGACGGCGGGAAAGAGAAGTAAAATACGGTAGTTTCCCGGCCAAAACGGGAGGCTCCAGTATCCCTTACATTTTAAGACAGGAAATATAAAATAATATAAATTATATAAAATATAATATAAATATAAATATAAATATATAAAATATATAAAATATATTTTTGGCCACAACCGGGATTCGAACCCCGGTCTCCCGTGTGAAAGGCGGCGATCTTACCACTACACTATCCAGCAACTATATAATATAAGGGAGATTTACGGGAAAATACTAATACGGGAGGACGGCGGGAAAGAGAAGTAAAATACGGTAGTTTCCCGGCCAAAACGGGAGGCTCCAGTATCCCTTACATTTTAAGACAGGAAATATAAAATAATATAAATTATATAAAATATAATATAAATATAAATATAAATATATAAAATATATTTTTGGCCACAACCGGGATTCGAACCCCGGTCTCCCGTGTGAAAGGCGGCGATCTTACCACTACACTATCCAGCAACTATATAATATAAGGGAGATTTACGGGAAAATACTAATACGGGAGGACGGCGGGAAAGAGAAGTAAAATACGGTAGTTTCCCGGCCAAAACGGGAGACTTGACAGCTATGGCTGTCTCTGGCCACGCCCCCTACAGTCGGTCCGGCCCCTGTTCGCGTGTTCGCGAAAACGACTTCATTTATTTTCTTATTGATTTATCGACAGACTTTTTAGACGTTATAATAACAACACTCTATTGATCCCCCTCTTACTGTCCATGATACACAATGACGAGACACATGTTCACTAATGACGAGAACTATTCTATTTTTCATGCCGGGGGTCCTTCAAATCTTACATTTACAAATCTTGTTCTTGTTCTCTGCTTTCTCCTTTCTCGTTCCCGTAGATATATATTATTATACGGAGATTTACGGAGTCTTCAAAGACGGTCCGGCTCCAGCTCAAGGATCACTGTTGCTGTGGTGTAGATCAGCTGATCTGTAGTAGTCTTCTACGTACATCTTCTAGTAGACCTTCTGAGGGTACTTCACGCATTCTTGGTCGGAGGGTCCAGGTTTCCAGCTTAGCTTATTTCTTATTTCTCAGGTCAGCTGCTCTTGTTTGGGATGTGCTTGACCGGCGTATACGACAGCGTGTACCAGTTCCCACTAATATCCAACAACTTCGCACAGCCATTGAAGAGGAGTGGACCAACATTCCACAGGCCACAATTGACAATCTGATAAACTCTATGCGAAGAAGATGTGTTGCATTGCATGAGGCAAATGGTGGTCACACCAGATACTGACCGGTTCTGAGTCCCCAGACCCCCAATAAAGCAAAAAACTGCACATTCCAGGGTGGCCTTTTATTGTGGGCAGTATAAGGTACACCTGTGCACTACCCATGATGTCAGATCAGCATCTTGATGTGGCACACCTGTGAGGTGGGATGGATTATCTCAGCAAAGCAGAAGTGCTCACTATCACACATTTAGACTGATTTGTGAGAAATGTTTGAGAGAAATGGTAATATTGTGTATCTGGAATGAATTGTAGGTCTTTAAGTCCATCTCATGAAAAATGGGAGCAGAAACAAGAGTGTTGCGTTTATATTTTTGTTCAGTATAGAATAAGCCCAGATTTATGTTTATTCAGTGGAGATAAGTACAACCTCTAAAGATAGGCCTACACCCGTTTTGGCAGTGTCTCCGGATCCCATGACAAATAATGCCTTCAGTACATCCTCCTCAACCCACACTGAAAGCAGAAGTGCTATGGGCTTTGCAAACGGTTTGCCGACATCACTCCTATACGTCCAATGATGACATTCACACCGTCTCCAGGGTGATGTTCCCTGACTCGCAGGGTCACTTGTGGTAAAGATAAAACCGCTTTTCTTGCGCGATTTGGACTCGCTCCATATATTAAAAGGGAGCTTCGTTGTCATGTTTGACGTAAGTATGAACAGGACCATCAAAAGAAAACAACTGGATGTGCATGTCAGGTATTGGGTGAATTATGAGAATGGCTCTCGAGTGCAGTCCTGGTTCTGGGATCACAGTACATGAGCCACTCCACCGCTGAAGACTTACTGGAGAAGTTTAAGGTAAGCCATTCAATAACATTTAAACTCATTAACGAACCCATGATTTTTAAATATCCATGGTTTATCTTTACATGTGTTTAAATGGGAGAACCATATTTATTGGTAAGCATATTTTAAAGATTTTATTGCTGCTTCATGGCTTTTGCTGCAAAAAAAATAGTTCATTGAGGAAATAGAATGTTTAAGTGTTGTGTAGCAACATGTACAGCTGTTGTACAGGCAAAAACTCTGGCTCAGTCCAAAGGAGGTGGATATAGGAATGGCTGTCATCAAGGTGGGACTTCTGTGAATTCACTGGTATCTTTACATACAAATGTATCAAACAATTGTGAAGTAAAAAATATGTGAATAACATGGAGTTTGAGCTGGTTTGATATGTACAGCTGAGGTAGTGTTAACCTTGGGCTGAGTGTGCAGAAAGATTCTGGAAATTTGACAAACCATCTTTTTGTCAGAGACAGTCAGGAGCCAAAGGCAGTGGAAGTGACCTTGGTGTCCTTCAGATTAAAAAAAATTGCCAGATTGTGCTCTCAAAAATGTGCAAAAAGGCCTTGGATAAATGCCCTCTGAAGTACTCGATTGTACATGAGATGACGTGCTTGGACCCAAACAAAATGCACACCAGCCAGATAACTGCCAGCAGAAAAGGAGAAATCTCATGCAGAAGTTTGCGCAGGAGAATCGGTTGGCAGGCAGGATATCTGCTGGTAAATCATAGGATAAGAATAGGATAGTTCAGAATATTATTTTTAAATTATGCTTTTCTTTTTTCACATCTAACTGAATCAGGGACGGATTACAAACCGGGTTAGCGGGGCCGCTGCCCAGGGGCCCTTGGGGTGCAGGGGGCCCGTGGGCCCCAAGCCCAAAACAATTTGCAACGCTTATCAGCAATGTATTTTCGTTTGTCTATTTTAGAGGGCCTACATTCTTTGATCCTCTGCCTACAAGGTCCCCTGACCCTATAGGGAGGGTGTTTGGCTGCCAAGGGCCCTTGACTTGTGGTGGTTGTGGTGGTGGTGCAGGTGGTGGTGGTGGGGGGGGGCCTCGCGAACGTTTTACCCAGGGGCCCACACAACCCATAATCCGTCCCTGAACTGAATAGTGTTAACACGTAGATTTTAGCAGTATTTAGAAGACCGACTCTTGGTGTTTGAAAAGAAGCATCAGCCCAGTTATATTTTCTTTGATGAGCCTAGAGATATCTCAAGATTAAATTAAAATGATTGCACATTTATGGTATCATAGGAAAATTGGGTTATAAATCACTTTCCTATTCTACATGTGATTCTGTGTATTGACATTGTTGATCTGCATCTAATCTACTGTAATTAATGTAATTACAGGTGATGCAATATCCCAGCAGTCTGATAATCACCTGCACAATGAGGCAAAAGGCTTGGATTTTATATCCTTCATTCCTTCAGCACCATCCAAAGTTGATGTCTTTTTACATCAAAAAGTTAGTGGGCCTTATCCTGACCTCTGGATGTTCTGCAAGAACTTGCTGCTGCTGTCCTATGGGCAAGCCGAAGTGGAACGAATAGAGGTGGAGACCTGCAACTTATCAGAGGAAACAGTTGTTGCACAGAGGCTTATATGCGACCATGTCAGAGTGTGTGGGGGAGCAACCAAAGCGCCTCTGACCAAAGGTGAAAGATGAGCGAAAAGCAAAAAAGAAAACTTGAGGAACTCAAGAGGAAGAGAGTCTCACTGGAAAGTGTATGTGAGAGTTTACAAAAGGATGCTGAGCACATGGCAGAGGAAGCAGAGAGTGCTGCTGGAACCAAAAGGGCAACATTACTTACCAAGTCCAATACTCTGAGCCGACGAGCGAAGGAGGAGAAAGAGCAGTTGGTGGTCTTAAATGCAGATACTGAAGAATAGGCTACTGAACTGTGACTCCTAACACATCAAGAGTGAATCGGTGGAAACAAAAATATTTAGGTTCTTTGCATTTTTGGAGTATTTTACTTTCTGTGCCTGTTTGTACATTGTTCACAGCCATAATACTTTATAATTACAAGGTAGTTTTATGTTAGAGCTCTTGCTCCAATAAATATGTGCCTTGTAATTAACTAAATTCTAGGCTATTCAGTTTTTTTTGCCCTCGTGATGGTCGTGGGTTGTGAAAAAAGCCTTCTTCTTAGGGGTACCGCTGGGGCCAGCCGGGCGTATGTCGTGGCTTCAGTGAGTACTTATGTTTGTCATGCTGCCTGTGTACTTTATAGCGGCACAACATATTTCTGCAAATTGCATGCGTCAAATTGTCTGTCTCTCTTAAAAAATATGAAGTGTCACCAAAATTTTAAACGGGGAATCAATCTCAATGAAAAATATTCGTCAAGTAACGTTTCTAAAATAATATAGACATACTAATAATTATATATTAATAAATCGGATGAACGATGCATCCCAAATTGTATCCGCTGCGCACTTCTTAATCAGGGCAATCGCATCGTGGAGGTTTCTGCAGACGCCCAAAAAGACTTACTTAAGAAAACTGTTGCATGATAATTTGTACCATTTTCAAGGGTGGGGGGCGTGCAGTAGATGCCCCCTTTATTTTTGTGCTTCTGCCGTTCAAACCGAGCAGCACTGAGTTTGTCATGGCACCTGACGCCAAATCTACTGCTTAGCTGCTACAGACAGAACTATCTTCAAATCACCACTAGGGGGTGTCAATGCTGCAGCTTCGTTCTATGGTTGATCTTTTTCAAAGACAGTTTTTTTTCTCTCTCTCCACATAATCAACTTAACTGATTAGCGTGCTTTCATAGTAATGGTTTTTAATCCGTGTTAATCTTCTGAACAATGACTAGTAAAGGTTCTATGAGGTTGTCCTACTTACTATGGATTTTAAGTTTTTTATCAAGGTGTTAAAACGTACCACAGTTGCCAGTCCTGTGTTTTATGTCTAGCAATTTGTACAGTTTCTTCAGTATAAACACATGCCATGATCTGTGAGAATCTCCTCCAGAACTCTGCATTTCCTCAAGATCTTTTTGTAATATTGCATCATGGCACTGCTCAGAACAACACAGATGGTGCATAACAACACAAGGGAGTACAAGACAACATGGTGCAGAAACAGTGCGATACAAAGCAGGACAAAACTGGATGATACGTGGTCAGTGGTGGATAAAGTGCAGTAACAGCTGTACAGTGCAGCTGCCGTGGAAATGACTGTTACAGGGGATGCAAAAGCTGCAGGTTTGAATTGTTTGGCGAATGAAGCTGTTCATGAATCTGCTAGTCAGTGTTTGTGGATGGTGGTCAGAGTCCTGGATTATAGACTGAACCTTGTTACTGTGGCAGTTAAAGTACAGCTGGTCAATGGAGGGCAGTTCAGTGCGAATGATGTTCTTAACAGACTTCGCAATGTACTGCCTTCCTGTCATGTGGCTCCACCATACCATAGTACTACTGTAAGAACTAGGGATGTAACGATACATTCAACTCTCACCATTTGATACGATTCACGATTCTGAGTTCACGATACAATTTTCTCATTTTTTGCAGAATGAGCTGCAGACAAATATATTCAAAAATATTCTTATATTTATCTTTCTGAACTGTTGACACTGTTGTGAACAGTGCAACTGAATTTGAATAAAATACTGTTGAAAAAAATCCCAAATCAAAATAAGTAAATAAAAAAAAATAAATCAAATAAATAAGCTAAGGTTTGCATGTGCAGCTTTTTAGCGTGCTTTGCCCTTTTAATAATCTTCACTCAGCTCACGGTGGTGCCAGTGGACCTGTTTGTGTATGTTATCAGTCTATTACAATGTTTGCATGCAGTTTATGTCTTGTCTGTGCTTTTCTCGCTGTTTCCTCCTCGTTTGTGATTACCGGAAAGCTAATATGCTGCCACACCGCCAATTGAAGATCGGGCGGTGCGTCCATCCATCCATTTTCTGAAACCACTTAATCCCAACTGAGATCGCGGGGGGAGACCGGAGCCTATCCCGGGAACAAGGGGCGCAGACAGGAACCAAGCCCAGGCAGTCACCTACACACCGCAGGTCGCACACACTCACACAACTACAGGGCCAATTTAGACTCACCAGTCAACCTATCCTGCATGCTTTTGGACCGTGGGAGGAACCTGGAGTCCCCGGCGAAAACGGGGAGAGCATGCGAACTCCACACAGAAAGGGCCCTGGACCGAAGCCAGCACTAACCACTGTGCCGTCCTCAGTTTCAAATTCATTCATCATCTCGCGTTCGCTCAAAACCAAAAACTGACGTACGATGTCGACGTGATACGCAGTGACATCTGACGTCAAACTCACATTGTGAAATCAAATGTAATATTACACCAGTTTTTCTGTTAAAGTACTGTGAAGTACTCCTACAATAGTGATTCATTTTCCACATCAGCCGGTTTAAATCTTCATGCATTTGCACCGATTTTTAACTGATTTGTGATTCATCATTACATGCCAGGGCCAGCAGCTCTGCATGGCTCGACCCTCATAAACATTCTCCACACATGCTGTTCAGGCAGTGGCCACAGAAATTCCCCCAGTGAACTTTATGCTTTCTGTCGGAGAGTATGCTGTGTTCTGGCCTTAAACCCTGCATACTACTTTGCAGACTTTGATCCTCTTAACAACAATTGGCATTTCTGGTGGCTGAATATCCATCCATCCGTCATCCAACTGCATGCTTAAAAGCTGTGAATAATAGTAATAATTCTTAAAATTGCAACTATCTAGAATTTCAGCCTAGTTACTCAGCTAAATTACTATTTAAACCTAGAATAATTTCTATAAGGGGCGGCATGGTGTGCAGTGGTTAGCACTGTCGCCTCACACCTCTGGGACCCGGGTTCGTGTCTCCGCCTGGGTCACATGTGTGTGGAGTTTGCATGTTCTCCCCATGTCGTTGTGGGGTTTCCTCTGGGTACTCCGGTTTCCCCCCACAGTCCAAAAACATGCTGGGGCTAATTGGAGTTGCTGAATTGCCCGTAGGTGTGTGTGTGTGAGTGGATGGTGTGTGAGTGTGCCCTGCGATGGGCTGGCCCCCCATCCTGGGTTGTTCCCTGCCTCGTGCCCATTGATTCTGGGATAGGCTCCGGACCCCCCGCGACCCAATAGGATAAGCGGTTTGGAAAATGGATGGATGGATAATTTCTATATGTGTGATAGAATCAAAAAATATTTTGTTTTACATATAAATCTTCACAAGGTGTATTACACATGGTATTCCCCAGACACCGCCACCCCAACAGATGCTTTGTTTGTTAAGACAATAGCTCAGAAAGTGGTTGATCGATCTTTTGCAGCTTTTACCAAGGTTTGTACAAGCCCAAAATTAAATTTTGAAACGGATCCCTGCCACACCCTGCCCTCCTGAACCTCCCGTTTCCTCCCTAGTGTGGTATAACGTGCCATGCCTGTTCCGCGTTTGTTTTACCTCTCCTTCCTGCCCTTGTGTTACTCATTTCAGGTGCCTCTAGTTTGCTCCCTGCTTAGCCTTGTATAAATGTGCTTCTCAGTCCTGCCTTTAATGTTGCTGCTGCTGTTTGCCTGTGTGTTCTTCCCTGCTTATGATTCCCCCGTGATCCAGTTGTGATCCAGTTGTCTTCATATCATGTATTCACATTCCTCAGCTGAGAGTGAACAAAGTTCTGTGGAAAGTATCTGACTACAGATAGACTTTCACCCCAGTTCTCTGCGGGAGCTCTGATTACAGAGTGACTCCCCGACTACTTCTGAAGCCCTTCCTTAAGTATCCAGACCAGGTGATGGCATGTTTCTGAAGACTGACTAATTTCGGTCAATGGTTAATTTTAGGGGCATTGCTGACCTTGGTTCTCAAGTCCCCAGCCAATCAGATCACTTTAGGGGGTGGTTGTAATTCCTTGTTCTACCATGAGAGAATCTCTCTCAGTTTGGTGGGTTGAGCCGAAGTTTCTGTATTTCTCTTAGGAAAAGCTATACTGCCTTAAATCTGAGAGTATAATACTCCTCGTCTCATGCCTATTCAAACGAGACCAAACATGCGTGTATTTGTCCCTAACATCTATGTGTGCTGAGTTATCCTGTTTATAGTGGAAAAGGTGTCTGTGTCTGGAGGCTGACAGCTGTTGTTGCTGTGGATTGATTGTGGAACTCTGGTCACTCCGGGGGTGAAAGGTCTTGCTTTTTCTGTGCTGCTCCAGTTATTCCTATCCAGTCTCTCAGGAGCCGGCAGGCCTTTGCCTTCCTTAAAAGGGGTGGTTTGACGAGTTGAGTCCAGTCTTGCCTGGGCCAGCGGAGCTCTGAAATAGACTGATGCAGGCTGATCAGAGTTGGGGCCTGCAGGACCTATAAGTTTTATGTCCTTACAGAATGTAAGTGGCATCATACTAAACTAGTGGTGTTCGAACTAGCATGGAAAGAGGCTATGGGTAGCTACAAAAAGGCTCTTAGTGCCGCCAAATCATCTAGTATCTATCAGAACTAATTGAAATAAACAAAAATAATCCTAGATTCCTATTTACTATGGTGTCCAAGCTGACTAATAACCAGACCACTGGTTATTTTCCAGTGACGACTTTATGAAACTTTTTGACCAAAAATATGCTCAATTAAACAGAACATTTTGAATATTGAATATTGGTTAACCAGTCAGAACTGATGTACTTAATTTTATCTTCAAAATCATCTACTTGTATGCTAGAACCTGTTCCATCAAAATTATTCAGCGATGCTCCCAGCATTGATTGAACCGCTACTAGCAATAGTTAAAACTAAAACATATAATCATATTACCCCAATTTTATCTTCACTGCACTGGCTGCCAGTTAGATTTCGTGTTGACTACAAAACACTGCTCTTAACCTATAAAGCTGTAAATGGTCTTGCACCGCAGTATGTGAGTGACCTCATTTGCGTTCCGAATCATACACTTAGATGACGAGATGGAGGTATTCTATCCGTACCCAGAATAAAGAACATTACCTTTGGGGGAAGAGCATTTGCTCATAAAGCACCACAGCTATGGAATAAACTTCCTATTAGTGTTCGGAACTCAGACACAATCTCTGCTTTTAAGTCAAGGCTTAAGATGTACTCTTTCGCCAGTCTTTTGGATAGTTAAATCTTCTTTTCTAAGGTGAATGGGAAATCTGGAGGTTCATAGTTATTTGAGATTGAAGGGGAAAGGGGGGATTGGTGCTGTCGTCCTGCCACTCTCGCCGATCACTTAAGCTGTGGATGGGAGGTGGCTTGACGCCAAAACCTCTGTAAACCCTCATGCCTGTGCTTCCTTCCAGGTCACTCTTTTAGGCAGGCTGTCATAGTTGCTTTAGTCCTGCCGGTTAGGTGTAGGGCAATAACTCTTCTCCATCTTCTCTTTTTCGAGCTGATACCGAGCCGACTACACCGTGTGAACCCGCACCTGGACTCCTGGATATAACTACATGAAACCAACTGGGACTTTATAACTATATGAACTCTAATGAATGTCAATGTAAATGCAGTTTCATGCTCCTTGGTCGCCCAGAGGAGGATGGGGTCCCCTTCTGAGTCTAGGTTCCACTCAAGGTTTCTTCCTGCTAGAGGGAGTTTCCTTGCCACTGTCGCCTCAGGCTTTTAAATATAAATATAAATATATAAAATATATAAAATATATTTTTGGCCACAACCGGGATTCGAACCCCGGTTTCCCGTGTGAAAGGCGGCGATCTTACCACTACACTATCCAGCAACTATATAATATAAGGGAGATTTACGGGAAAATACTAATACG
>NW_026043314.1:0-44947 GCF_023856365.1 Brienomyrus brachyistius | reverse complement strand
GGTGCATGTGAGCTGCACGGTGCATGTGAGCTGCACGGTGCATGTGAGCTGCACGGTGCATGTGAGCTGCATGTGCGCAGTACCATGAAGGCACTGTGACTGTCATCTGCACAAGTTCCTTTAGTTCACTTTCCTCTTGGGTCTCTGAATTTTTACTTTTAAACTCTTCTTGTTCTGGCGACTTTATAACATGAATGCGATATGGGTAGAATGACCGTAACCAACTGGGCGGCTCCTTTCAGGTCATGTGACGTATCCCGCATCAGCTCGAACCACATTCCAGTTTCTTTGCCAGTTGAATTTCAGCCGGCCGCTAGCCGGCGTCAGGCGGCGGACAGGGAGGCTTTTTTGTGTACGTGCAGTTCTGTCTCGTTAACTGCCGAAAAAAAATACACACACAGCCTCCCCGATGGCTCCTGTGGACTCAGCAGATTGGGAACGATACCACCCCCCCACCCCCTGGCTTCCCTGTGTACGCGGGCCGGGACACGGGGGCTCGTCCCTCGGGCCGGCTGACGTTATCGCGCTCGCTAACGGCTGTACCCCTCTGCCCCGCTTGACAGGTGCCTGAACGCCTGCACGTACTGCAAAACCAAGCACGCCAGGGGCAACCTGGCCAGCTACCCCGTGGAGCAGCTTGTGGACCGAGCCCGGCAATCCTTCCTGGGTGAGTGTGGCACACGAGGACAGCCAGCCGTCCGTAAGAACAGCCCTCGTTAATTCCGACTTCCATTTGCAACTTTGACACTCAGCATGTATGTATGTATTAACAACATTAGAGGTTTCTGGGAAATATCACCATATCGCACAGTGATCTGGGTGATTAGATCATCTTCGTTGGGTTGTAGGGCGGGGAAAAGAAAACTCCCCTGAAGCAACAGAGCTATTTCTGTAGTTTGTCACCATCATTCCTAGTCACTAGGCAGACAGGCGGGCTGAGAGCCCCTCTTGCAATCTGCTTAGCCAATCAGCATAGCCGATCAGCCCCAGCGGCCAATCGGCAGCCGGTCTCCGCTTGGCCCCAGCAGCCAATCGACGCTGCAGTCTCCAATTGGCAGAAAAGCTGCTGTCCAATCGCGACTGCGTGCGGCCCACCGTCGCGTTTACCTAATGATGTTTTGTGCTGGGTTTGAACAGGTATTGTTTTGGTTGCCCCATATTATCACAGGACAGGGAATTAGGCTTTAAATAAGAACAGCAGGCTGCTGTCTGCATTGGTGTGGGACACCCAGGTCCATTGCAAGTTTGGTTTATGACAATCTGGCTGTGATTTAATCTCCCCTCAGTGTTAAGTCTGTTTAAATCCACTACTGAAACAGAGCTCTGATTTATTACTGTCCTTAAAAAGCGGGGGCTTTCTTAAATAGGATTAGAAAAACAGTCTCAGTTTGTAATGTATGAAAATGTGCTGGTGTTTCGGTCTTGTTGTATGGCGTTCCGGAGCGGACGACGGTTTCAATTCAGACATGAGTCTGAGTCGTGGATGTGACCCGATTCCCCAGAACCCAGTGTACGGAATTGGAACCCTAATGGTCACCGGGTTCTGTGTGTGTTACTCATATCAGTTACTCTGCTGGGTGGGGTGGGGGGGGGCACCAATGTCAGAATTACTCCTCATGCATCTAACCTGTTTCGCAGTTTCTTTCTTTACTGTGGTAATTGCGGTAGTCAGTGATGCTCCACTCTGTAGATTTAATTCCGGTTAAGTGCAGGTGTGTAAATATCTCACCAGAGTTTATCTTGCTACCTTCCGTCGCTGAGGTCATGTTCTCCAGCTTCCTTGAGCCGCGTTACTCGCTGTGGTGCTCGCGGGGAAGGCGTGGCCCTGGTGGGGAGGGGCGTGGGTGGATTGCAGAAGTTCTCTACTGCGTTTGGGAACTGAAAAGAGGAGTGGGAAGGGGGGGGGTGAATACGGAACAGATTGGAGTGGGCCGTTGGTGGTTCTCCGCAAGACGGAGATTGGGAAGTGGGTGTCCTCGGGGGTGGGGGGGGGGGGTATCACATATCACTGTCACACAGTGACCCTTTTAGTGATATATCCACAGTGCCTGATGGGCGACTGTGTCAGTCCCAAGATAATTAAGACCAATTGACTGCTATCTTAACATCAATGTCCCCCACAACTAAGGTTGATCAGCGTGAGCCCAGGGAGGCCTCCCTCCTCGGGATCTGGCCTCCCTCCTCGGGATCTGGCCTCCCTTCTCGGGATCTGGCCTCCCTCCTCGGGATCTGGCCTCCCTCCTCGGGATCTGGCCTCCCACCTCGGGATCTGGCCTCCCACCTCGGGATCTGGCCTCCCACCTCGGGATCTGGCCTCCCTCCTTACTGTTGGCCCCTTATTGGCTCCCGTGTCGTGCAGTGCTGCCCGACGCTCGGATCATCTCGCCTTGGCTCTGCTGGCTTCCGGGAGTGTTTTACTGGCAAGCCCCAGCAGGCGTTCTGCCCATCGCAGTGCTCTGATAGGTTCAGAAAAGGCTTGTGGTGACCCTGGAGCCTATCCCAGCATGCACTGGGCCTGGGAGCAGAGTGGAGGAGGTGTCGGGTGACAGGACCAATCAGCATCATGCGGAAAATAGGTATTTATCCAGAAAGACTTTTCTCACATGTTAGAAAAATCAGCGTGAGAGGCTCCACCACACTCCTGCATCCCACTTCTCCATCCCTGTGGACAGGCAGGGGGTGGGGGAGGAGTCTGTCATTTAATAACTCAAGGCTTGTAGACATACTCCGCCATGCCGTTAAATAATTGGCACCCGATTCCAGAACGTCACACCAGGGACCAATGGTGTTGTTGTCTTGTTGTTTTTACAGACTGGCTGTTTTTTGTTGTTGTTTTAAGTAACTGAAGTCACTTATTTTGATTGTAACACAGAAGTATTTTTATGGGTTGGGTTTTGGGGGGGGTAGTGCTAGTTCTGCTTCACATTAATGACCGTGACCTGATCTCCTCCCCCTCTTTGTGGGATGAACAGTGTTCGTTATGTCGAGTGTCCTGTTTGTTTTTTTCCTTTAACTGCGGAGGCTCTCATTGGCTGGAGGTAACGATGTGAAATCCTCATTAGGACACACAGCAGCCGTTAGTTTCCCTGACATCTCGGGTTGCTGCTGCCTGTTGTCTTTCTGAGGCGATGTAACATTTCACTCCTGTTTCTCGCGTAGTCTGAGGCCTGCTTTTAGCCTGAGGCCTGACATTGGCCTCGACCTCATCTGCTTCCCTGTCCTGCGTGTCTGTCTATGTACAGTCTATGTCTTTATTGTTTTGCTGCCTAGATTAACTGTTCTGTCAGGCTGGAGTCGCTCCTCTTTGGTCCTCATCATCAATGCGTCCTAGTGCTCTAGTCAGCGAAACAGTGTAAGGGCAGCCGTCTGGTGTAATCGAGCTGCGGGGCTGAGATGGTGGTTGGTGCTATGCGGGTAGTGTGCGCGTGAAGCTGTATGAGGGGGCCCCCCTGCTGGCCGGTCCGTTGAGCATGTGAGCGCACAGCACCAGGGTGTGAATGACGGACCTCGCCTCGGATCTGTGGATTAAACGCACTAAATAATAAATCCTCCATGCCTGATGTTGGCCCTTGACGTTTTCCTCTGCCTGTTGCCAGCGTCCCTGTGTTGCGTCTGGTGATCGAGCCCGTGGGGTGTGATGACAGCACATCTCACCGCAGTGCCCCCTACTGACCATCTCGGCGTGTTCATTCTCGCATTTGACTGGCATTTATGCTCAGTCAAACATTTCACCAGTGGCGAGGTTTATTACATGGGCTGAAATTCTTCCGGACTCTTCTGTGACATGGGGAATCCTCTTGGCTTGTTGGGCAGTGTTATCCCAGCCGAATTTAACTAACATTCGTGAGTTACTCCCAACATCAAAGGCCGCGTGGATTATCGTGTTTTATCCCTTATCCATCATTAGCCATTTGCCCACAAGTTTGTTCTAGAAGATTCGTTTGATTTGACAAGCGGTGTACCAGCGTTTTCTCCTCACCATTTCCATACCATCTGTTTATCTCTGAAATGTTAATAAAGATCCTTGTTAATTGCTTGACTGTGGGGTGCCATCGCTTTCCTCTTTATGAAGAATCCAAACAGAGCCATTTGACGATGCAAGTTGCCCGTCCTGCCCGCAAGGGGCAACCCCCCCCCCGGCACATAATGTACGTCTGACTGCTACAGCCTGCAGTGGCAGAATGCTGGGTCTTTGCACTAAAGTAGAGTGCGAGGTCACACTTCCAGTGTGACATGCATCTGATGCGGAGAGTGACTGGTGATGTCTGCCCCGCAATGTCTATCGAAGCTGCTTCTCCAAGGCATAGACGCCCAAGGGAGGTTCCTTTTAAAGCCGGCCTCGGCCAGTGAGTGACCTGCTGCCTGTCCCTAGCGAGCCTTCCTCTACTCGGCACAGCACAGTCCTCCAGAACAAAACAGTGATGGGTTTGTGCGTGCGTGTGCGTGTGCGTGTGCGTGTGCGTGTGTGTGTGTTTTATACCTTCTCCTAATAGGGTGCTAAGGGGTGGGGTGATAACTGGTGTCCGAGTCTCTAGTATCCCCCCTCCATTTACATAGTCAGGGGCTTGTGGTTAATCTGGGGCGTTTCACTCGATCACACCGACTTTCCTCTCTAGATCACTGGATGCCATGACATAGGTCACTTGCAATGGTGGTCCGGGAGAGATTGCGTTTATGGTCGTGAAGGATGGGATAGAGGGAGGCGGCTGGCCGGTCGTGAGTGAAACATGCGACTCCATCGCCTCTAGACCATGTGCCCATCCGAGCATCCTGTTGGCAGCCCCTCTGCCAGTGGGTGTGGTTTTGGTGGGGACTTCTGGGTGGGTTAAGAGTGTCCCTACAGAAGATGAGTTGACCAACCGCAGATGACATTTCAGGACAAGGAGCTGGCATGGGATGCCCCACCTACAGGTATGGGGCCATCTCTGGCCACTCTGCATACGTCACCCGATACTCCTCCACCCTCCCCGGCATTTTGGGTACCTTCTGTTGCTGTCCCTCTCCGCCCCTCAGGCCTGGGGGGTCCAGCCTTCAGCTGCCTGTGCATTTATATGATTGGTTTGTTTTTGGGTAATTTCACTGATTTCTGAAGCCCTTCGTTTTCCGATTCAAACAGCCCCCCCTCTCCCCCCCCATCACCAAAGCCATCCCCAAGGCTGTGGCATGTGCTAGTGGGAGACACGGAGGCAGGATTGGGATTAAACAATCGCGGCTGCGAGTTCACAGACACCACGGCCTGGCTAAACAAAGACCCCCCCCCCCTTAAATATTTACACGAACGGGAGGTGATGCCTGAGTGGCCTTGCCGGGGGGGGTGACAGTGAGCAGATTTGCTGACGCGGCTGGCCTGTGTAGCGCTGTGGCGTGTCTCAGCCTGTTTACCTTTCGTCTTTGCTGTTATTGTGGGCATGGCTGGGTTGCTTGAGGCCAGCTGGCTGGTGATGAGCCCCCACCCCCCCTCTGTTTGAGCAGCTGGGTGTTTTGCCCCAAGTAACAGGGACTGGACAGACTGGGTGATGCTGACGGTGGAAGGCGAGCTGTGCCCCTACGGCTTGCCTGGTCATGTGATCTCAAACGTCTGCCTGCGACCCCTTTAGTGCTGCTTCAGCTATCCTCCACCTTAGGTTCGCCCCCCCCCCCCCCCCCCCCCCCCCCCCCCCCCATTGTGTCCTGTGGACATGGTGTTTTATTCCGTTCCTGCGTCTGTGGCTCGTGGGGTCAGAATCCCTCCCTGTCCTTCAGCGCCATGGATCGGCACTGTTCCCTGGGCATGAGAGTTAGTAAAAGTGAACCTTCAGCAATAACCATGCAGACTTTCCGATATATTGCTTTGAAATAATCGATACGCCGCTGTCGATATGAACCGGGAGGCCTTGAGAGGATATTGAAGGCCCCCCCCCCCCCCCCCCCCACAACAGCAGAGGCAGATAAACAGCCGTGGCTTGTTGTATAATTAAAGTCGTCATGACGACAGAGTGGGTGTCTGACCCGTGTCGTGCTGGGTATCACGAAGTCTTCCGGAATAATCCGGAGGATGATGTCTGAGGAACTGCTCGCAAGTTTCGTAACCGGAGATGGATGTGTGGAGGGCTTGGAGGCGGGATGCGGGTATACTCCCCCCCCCCCCCCCCCCCCGGAAGGACTCTGCAGCTGACATGTTCTGGTCCAAATCCCACATCCTTGTGATGATACGAAGTCCACGTCTAGAGAGAAACTACCTCGGCTGGGATGTAGAAAGCAGAGAGCTCATTAATAGCAATAATGTTAATTATGAAAATGATGAAGATGGTAAGATGCCTGCTGTGAAATGCTGGTGTTCTCCGGTCCCCCCTCCTGGTAAAGGGGGCAGGGGGGTGGGGGTGGCAGGGCCTCATCTGGGTGCTGCCCGTGGCTGCGAGGTCGGACCCCGTCTAGTGGGGCAAGGGAGTGTTTGGCATGATCCAGTAACTGCTGGTTCAGACTGGGGGTTCAGCGTCCGTACAAGCGGCTGTCCCCGCGGTGGCACAAACGAGCCGGTGTAACTCTGTCACTGCTCTGCATGTACCCCCCCCTGTGTCACGCACCCGCTGCTGCTCTGACATGGAGGGGGGGGGTGTTTTCACAGAGCACGTGCACCTGCACACTGAGCCGGGCCACGCCCCCCTTCTCTGTTACCATTGGTTGAGTGGAGAATGACATCATCGTTCACTGAGGCCAATGGGGACCCTGTAGCAAGGAGGGGAAAAAGGAAACAGTTTGTCTGCAGTTGGGCGTCTCAATAGGCTCGGGGAAAAAAAAAAAACTCCAAAACAAAGTGTGGGGGGTGGGGAGGGTGTATTGCTTACGGCCTGTGATTTACCGCCAAGCCACCGCACGCCAGTACAGGGGAGCGTGTAGGTAATCTTATCCCAGCCAGGTGGCATCCCCAGCGCACAGGGCACCAATAGCTGAGGGGCAGGGTGTGCCAACACACCATCTGCCAGGCCTCGCCCACCCCCCCTCCCCCCCATGCACACTCCCTTCCCATGCCCAGTGTCGATCTTTAGAAGCACTTTAAGTCTTGTTGCTCTCGTTGACCCCAAAGAGGGGTCCATGTGCGTGTTAAGAACTCCGAAGGTGAATGCCGGGGTTATTTTGCGTCCCTCGCTGGTGGGGGTCTGGATCTGGGTCTTAATCGCCAGGGAGACGAGGGTTGCCGGGGCGATCTCTAGCGGGCTGTGTGAGGCAGCCATTGTCCTGTCATGGTAATGGGCCCATTGTGCCGTCAGCTCGTGCCTGGCGTCCTGAAGCTGCCTCGCTCCTCACCGGTGCGAGACACGGAGCTAAACTCACCGTGCTGGCATTTGCACAGCTGCCGGCGGCGTCCCCCAAGCCCCACGTTTAGGGGGCTGCCTCCGAGGATTGTGGGAAGTCCCCCGTCTCTGTGGTCCGTCCGACGTTGCCTGGGGTGAAGTGCTTGCTTGGGGTTAAAGGTGACTGCTTGTCTCTGCTCAGTGGGAGGTCTATGGACTGGGGGGGGGGGGGACTTCTGGATTAAGCAGAGCAGGTGTGGCATGAACATGGGGGGCTTGGGGTCTTTGACGATGAACACCTGGGAACTGCTTGGGTGGGGGGCGGTGTGATCAGACACGGTCAGTCAGTGGTCAGCGTCGGGTTTGACACGGGGGCTCGGTGCAGCTGCAAGCTAAATGGTGGACACCAGTCCCTCTGGTAGTACAGGCCAACTGCGGCTTCGGGAAGCGGCCACAACTGGGACCAGTTTAACAAAGAAGGGAATTAAACCGCGGCGTGAATGGTGAATACCGTTAGCTTGGCGCCGTGGAACCGCACTCGTTTGGAAAAAATGTTCCTAATTAATCTCCGATTGGGGCGTTCTTCTAATGGGGGGGGCTGTACTGAAATTCCAGTTTCCTGTCCAGGTTAAAAGACAGTCTCATCGCAGACTCTGAGCACGCAAGTGTGATTTAATAACAGCCAGACTTTAATTTGTCCTTTAAATATCTGTCCCTCCCCCCACCTAATAGAAACAGTATCCTTAGCTATTTCAGTGTTAGCAACAGAGCAGTCAATTTACTATTTCTTTGTCTCCCCCCACCCCCTTGGGCCTTCACTGTCTGAGGTCTGCCGTTGAAGCGCATTGTTTTGACTGGGGGATGGTAGCGCACTCCCAGCACCCACCTGCAGGTGGCAGCAGTGCTTTTAACTTGCTGCTGCGCAGTGAGCTAATGGCCGTCCTGCCTTGACACGCGTGTTTTGTGGTGCGGCGCTCAGCTTCTGTTGCGGCTCCTTAGGCGACACGCGCTGCACTGGCCGGCAGTTCACCTCTTCTCTGCTCTGGGCCGGTCCCTCACTCACGGGCCAGTGCCCTCATGACACCGAATACCCAGCTTGTATCTTTGTACCTGAATGTCGCCTCTCTCCCCTGTTAGACCCTTATGTTCGCTTTAGTTTCCCTTGACTTACTGTTTTTACATGATTGTACACTTTGGGTCTTATTGGGGTAGTTCAGCACTTGACCCCCAGCTGGTCCTCCAGTTCCTGTCCTCCGTAATGAACTCGAAGGTGGGGATATGGGAGATGTTTCTGTCACTTGATGTACGAATCCTGGCCCCGATCTGGGGCTCGGGAGATGCCTGTTGACCGGCTCTGTTTACATTAAATAACGGCTGTTGGTGAATCAGTAGCACTTCCCTGAAAAGCTTTCCCACAAAGTACCGCTGCACGTTTTACTGCGACTCCAGTGCCATGCGGCGTTACCTGCACGTGGGACGCGGTCACTGTGCCGGAGCCCCCATGGCCCCGTGTGCCCCCCTGCATCACAACGCCCGCAGTCGCATGCTTTGGAGACCTTGCCAGCGCCCCCCAAACCTCTGTCAGAGAAATATGATGTGTGAGGCAGTGCATTCACCCCCGACCCCACCCATGGGTGGACTTTGACAAAGGGGTTCTGCTGAGGTGTTTACTCCGCGGAGCTAATCTTCCGCTAGGATAACAGCTACTTGATACATTTCTGGCTGGTCCTGATGTTTCAAACGCCCACCACCCCCCACCCCCACCTGGGATGCTCAGGGTACCAGATAACATGCTTAACATTTGAATCACTTTATGAAATTAAAGTGCGTCAGTAAAGCAGGAATGGGGGGCTGGGCCACAGGGCCCTCTTATGGGGCTATTCTCTGGGGCCCTCTTCTGGGGGCCATTCTCTGGGGCCCTCTTTTGTGGGCCATTTTCTGGGGCCCTGTTCCGGGGGCCATTTTCTGGGGCCCTCTTCCGGGGGGAGTTTTCTGGGGCCTTTTTTTGCAGGCTGTTCTCTGGGGCCCTCTCCTGGGGGCCTTTCTCTGGGGCCCTCTCCTGGGGGCCTTTCTCTGGGGCCCTCTCCTGGGGGCCTTTCTCTGGGGCCCTCTTCAGGGGGCCTTTCTCTGGGGCTCTCTTCAGGGGGCCTTTCTCTGGGGCCCTCTTACTGGGGCCCATTCTCTGGGGCCCTCTTCTACAGCACCTTTCTAGGGATCTGTTCTGGGCTCTTCTTCAGAAGGCGCCCTTTGACCTCTCCTGACGGTGGTCCAGTCTTGTGCCTGCCCAGTCAGTCAGAGCGCCGGTCTTCCTAGTCTCGCTAGCGCCCCCCTCTGTCAGTCAAAAGAAAAGCCAGTCGCGTGTCTTTTTGTGTTCCTGTGCCACCATTAGCTGCCGCTTCTGCCCATCTTGGTGTTCAGGAGGATCCCACATCCTGTTGTAACGAGCGTCCTGTTCTCGGCGTCCCACTGGGGAGGTCCCACGGCCGATCGCTGTGGCGATGTGACCGTCTGCTCAGGTGCTGGGCGCAGATCTCGGCATCTCGGCCGGCTGCCACGAGCCCGCGGGGCCACAGTTAGACTCTGAGGGGTCCCGCGGTAGAACTTGCCAGGGATTGGCTTCGGCGGTGGGGTTGGCAGGCAGGGGACGGGGGCTGAGCTGGGTTGGGCTGGGTGTGAGCTCAGGGAGCTATATAAGGCCGCGTGGGCAGTGTGGGGGCTGCAAGGCTGAGACCAGTCCAGGTGTGCATCCCCACAGCTCAACATCTGCTATAACTCATTGAAGGCGGGGGCGGGCTGCCGTCAAGGGATTGCCTCCCCCCCAGGAGAAGCTGTAGTTAGCTGCTGTTCCGCAGCTGCTCTGAATAACATGTATAGGATGCATTGGGTGGGGTGGGGGAGTCTGGAACGTGTTGGAAGGACACAGGTGCCATGTGTTGTGAACGTCGATCCGATTCTGAGGGGGAGGGGTGTTTAGTCATTAGCATGCGTATAGGCACAGTGGTGCTCTCATCAGTGGCCCCTCCCTGTACTGTACGTACCAGCGTGGTGCTTTTGGAAGCGGGGGGGGGACAGAGATTTGATGTCATATTCCTGACAGTGTGCGCTTGGGCTCGTTTTTAAAGAAGGGGGTGGGTGTCTGTGATCACTTCATATGCAAATGATTTCTGACGAGATCCATAGCTAATGAGCTACTGAAGGGGGGGGTCGTGGTAATCCTGGAATGTGCTGCTATGAATGCCGTTAAATTGTGAGTCACCCTTCTGGTCATACGGCGGTATTTACAAAGATGAGTAACAACAAGGCGTGACCCCCCCAGCACCCCTGCTTATGTACGTGCGTATGTACGGCTTCTTATGGCTGCCCATAGCCAATAGGGCACGGGACGTCCCTGTGGAAACACCAAACTCCCCCCTCCAAGCATTTATCAGTCACCATTTGTTTTGTTTTCCCCCATTAAAAATACGTAAACAAACAGTATTTCTACGCTGTTCGACAGGAACACCTTCATTTTACATGAATATTTTACAAGGACTTAATTCAGCTAGCAGTGTCGTAACAAAGATTTCTTTAAATTTTAAATAAAGGTATGTTTTATGGATGGGAGTGTTTCACCGCACGCCTGACTGCTCGTTGTGTGTGTTAGCGCTGTGCGGTTCGCCCCCTTGGAATTCTGGGAAATACTGTGTAAATGAATAGGCGTCTGTTTTATCGCTTGTTTTGTGATCTGTACCCTCAGAGCTCTTCCCCGCTTTCCCTGCTTTCTCTCTAGTTTTTTAACCGCCACCCCCCGCCCCCTGCCCACGTTGATACTGTGCCCCCCGAACAGTCTAGGTGGGACGCGGTTTCCTTTCAGGGCGTCTATTTTTGGGTGCGGGTTGCGCGTGTGGGGCAGAGCGTGGCGACTTTGATCAGCGTGTATGTAAACACAGCGTGTGGCTGCGTGAGGCGGCCCGCGCATGTAGGTCACACCTGGGGGGGGGGCTTCGTCTGGACGGGGGGGATGGGAGGGGGCTTCTCAGGTATTTAGGGCATATAAAGAGGTGGGGTCTGTCTGAAGCTGCTGCCTCTTTTTTGTTGATGCTGATGTCTGACCATGTCAAACCCCTTCCCCAGCTTTTTGTGTGAGCAAGTTACTATGGATGCCTGCCCCCACCCCTTTAAACCACCTACCCTGTGCGAATGGCAGACCTTTGCAGAAGTCCTCCCCTCTTTTGATCTTTCTCCGAAAAGCATTTACGTCCTATAAGGGCCCCCTCTCCCCCTCCCGCCCGCCTGCCTGCCCCCAGTGACGCGTGGCAGGGATTTATACTCGGCTGCCACACTCTGCCCACTTAGGGTGTGAACCTCCAACAGCAGATTTGCACTCGCCTGGTAAAATTCCCCCATGAATATGCACCTTTATCAAATTTGTGCATGTGCACGTCACACGTCGGGGGTCACAACCTCGTCACCTCGACACCCGGATACCAACAGGTCATCGAGGGGAAGCTGTTACTCCTGAGAAATCTCCTGGTGCATTATGGGGGAAGGTAAGGCTTCACTGTCACTGTGCGAGCTGACCGTGGTCACAGAGCTGCTGGTGTCCCCATCCATCCATCCATCCATCCATCCATCCATCCATCCATCCACTTCTCCGGTGTTTCGTCGTGCTGTTCATGGATCTTCTTGTAGTAAGTGCCCGACAGATGCCAGTCCTGAGCAGGGCACACAATCGCATGCCAACCCCAACATTGCTGCCTTTTAGTATAATTATCATGAGTAATACCCTTAATGTTTATCACTGCTCACGGAACAGCATTATAAGCAAATAGTGCTCAATAGGCAAGAACAGAACACTGCAATAACTGTGCAAAGACCTTATGTGTAGCTTGTAAATGTTTACCCTGGGTCACTTAGACTTGTATACATAACAGAGATGTTGGGGGTGGGGGTCAGTGCTGACTGGGTGAGTGTTTGATTCTGCACCCTGGTGAAGGTTCTAGCCGCAGTTCTCTGGTGTCTGTTTTTTGAATCTCAGTGTAGCAGCCATATTTCCATCTAGTCATCAACCAATACTGATGCACGGAGTTGATGTGAAAGAGACTCGGGCAGAACCATCAGCAGGGGGCGTCGTCCTCGGCTCATGGAACTTTCTGGATTGGATGTCCCTGGAGGACGGGAGGCCAGTGCTGACGGAGAGGTGTCTCTGTCTCTGACACTGGGTGGACACATACTTTGGACCCTGAGCCCAGATGGGAAAGGATCCAGACCTTGTACCTTTGTGTTTGGGCGGACGGCCCGTCTCGGGCATGCAGGCTCTCTCCCCCCTGGGGGGAGCTCCTGACGCTCCCACAATCAGATTCCATGCTGGCTAAGCCCGAGTGGCCAACGCGGCGGGGCAGGGGGGCCGGATTTAGACCGGGCCGTTCCGCGGCACCTCAGCTGGTTTCCATGGCAGCGGCGGGGAAGGTGGAAAGGTGAAAGGGCCTGATGGTGCTGATAATGGCAGTGTGATTTTCTGCAGGCTTTGTTTGTCCTTTAGTTCTCGTTAGGCGCCCCGGCCGCACACCTCGAATGATCCAGAGCCTTCCGGGAGCTCGGGGGGAGCGGGGCAGGCACAGGGCGATGGAAAGATATCTGTCGAGTGGGGGGGTCTCAGAGAAAAGCGGAGTGACCTTGTGCAGATGAAAAGCCCATCTGTGGTCCGGGAGACATTAAGGGACGCTTAGTCAGATCAATCCCGAAGAATTGAGGGGGGGGCATTAATTAAGACCTTGTGGTAGAAAAATAGGAAGAAAGGAATGGGAGCCTGGCTTGGGGTCGCTCCGTCTTTGTCTGTCGGGGGGGTTGGGGGGGGCGCCTGGCAAACCACACGCCGTGTTTACGCAGCACAAGGCTGAGTGCCGCACTGAAAGGGGCTGAGAGCGAAAGCCACAGAGAGAATAACAGCCCCCCCCACGCCGGAGCATCCTTGGGAAGCCGTGTGCTTTGTCTGCCAGGCCCGAGGCACGTAGGCGCCTCCCTCCCTCCAGCGCTGTATAAATTTTGGAGGTGGGGGACTCAAGGCTGCGTTATGCTTTCAGTTTTGGTGTTGGGGGGGCATCCTTGTAGGACTTCCTACTGGGGTTTTTTTAAAGGTTCTCCGGTGTTGTTTTTTTTTTTGTGGGGGGGTGGTTATGCTCCCCCCTTCAGGAGAGTGGCGCTGATCCGCAGGTGTTCCGTATGACTTTTCTCCTCCTAAATGTCCGGCTGCCGTGGAAACGCCCGGCTCGCGCGATTGGCCACTTGTCCGCCGACGTGATGCTTGCTGCTCCCGGTGACCCAGCATCGCATGGGTACTTTGCCTAATAGTCGTCAGATGTACGCCAACGCGTGTGCGGTGCCAGGCTTCCTGCCGAGCTTCCCGTCATTTACGTGGCAAGCAGTGTGACCGGCACCCGGTCTCTCACCGCCTGACCGCAGCTTTAGGCCCCGGTGAAGGCCGCGATCACATTATGTCCCGGTCACAGAGATTCTTTGCCATGACACGACTGTACTGACTGTGCCCTCGGTTAACTGAGCAAATACAGCAGATATTGAGCTGTCTGCCTCTATTTATGCCGCACCCCCCCACGTTAATGCTAGCCTCGGCACCAGTGAACCGAGTCTCAGTAGCCAGGCCGGCAGTGGTCTGGGGGGTGTGGTGGGGGGGGTCTGACATCTCATCTTGGGTCCGGCAGCAGCGGCAGTGAATATCACATCACGTCTTCGGAGGGCTGCCGCTTGATTGATATGTCAGGTTATGGCATCAAGGCTGGTTTGATTGGAAGGCCGGTGGGGGGCGTGGGGGTAGGGTGGGGTGGGGTGGGGAGATCCGGAAATGTTGCTGCGGGATCGTCAGCCTTACTGTCCGGACTGGGGCGGGGGGGGGCAGCGGCATTGAGAGTTTTCCTGACGGCCACGCCACGATGGGTGAGTCCAGGCCGCGGTGTGGCATAATTAGGGCCCCCAGGGGCCTCGGTTCAGCACTCCTCCAGTGATCATGTGGCCCTTCCTTTGATCACCTTCTTAGCTGGATTAATTCTATAGGCTGCACAGTCAGTTCGTATGGTCAGTGTACAATGAGCAGCAGTAATGTCAGGATGTTGATGGAAGCCCCCCTCCCCCCCAACTGACACCGCCCTGTCTGTCTGTGGCCTTCACGCTCTAACACCCCCCATTTGATGTTATTTGTAAGAAGTGAGAACCCCCCCCCCCCCCCCCTCCGCATCCTGATCAATAATGTAGCACAGCGGCATGTCTTGCACATTTAGGTGCTTTCTCCCCTGGGGGGAGCAGTGGTAGTCGAGGGCAGATACACCCCCCTCCTCCTTGGAAGGCTGTCGAGCTGTGAATCAGAGGGGCTCCTCGGTGGCAGGTGGGGGGACAGATTGGCTTCTCCCTTCTTATGACTTTCACCCGCAACATCTGTCCCGCTCAGGACAGCCTGAAGAGGCATCAGTCACCAGCTGTGGTGGTAGAACTGGTGACGATGACTGTAATAATGACAGAGACCATGATAATAACGATGACTGCGATGCAGGGCTGGGCGATATCACATTCATATTATATCGCACATGCTCAATAATCACCAGGGATTCAGATGACGGGCAAAATATTTGGCTGGACGGCAACTTTTTCGCTACTATGCCGATGTTTATATATACCTAAAATTTAAGCGGATTAGTAGTACAGCTAGAAAATTAATGAGGCATTTTATGACGCCCAAGTCTTCAGTATAAATTCGGCATATCCTTATGTTTAACAAGCAAAAATTGCAAAAACTACTGCCACACCACCAACATCTTTTACCTTATTTATCCACAAGATCTCCTCTTTAAGGGATGTTGTGGCTGCCGAGCTGTTCTTCATTCCTGCTGCTTCATTCAGTGCTGCTTTTCGCACTGAAGTATCCCGAACTACAGAATACCAAACAGTATTATGTGGTGTGCCCCGCTGACTGAAATGAATAAACATAAAGATACGCAATTACTTATATTACACTTATATTTTACCTATACTTAATTATGCAGATCACTAACTTTTGGGTGTCTCCAAATGCATATCGCTGACATTTTAGCCGTACTTTTAATTCTGTTTACCAAATTGTGGGTGTAAGTAAGCATCTGTATAGAACCGAAAACCTGGCATCCTGGCAAATGTTTCGCCCTGGTGATTATTGCGCATGCGCGATATGCTATTGATGTGATATCGCCCAGCCCTAATGTGTTGATGACGGAGACCATGACGATGACTGTGATAATGACGGTGACCATGACGATGACTGTGATAATGACGGTGATCATGACGATGACTGTGATAATGACGGTGACCATGACGATGACTGTGATAATGACGGTGACCATGACGATGACTGTGATAATCATGATCACTGGCCGAGCTTCTGCTCCTGCCCCCTGACCCCATCTGTGATGTGAGTGAGAGAGTGAGAGAGAGAGAGAGACGCAATTCCATTTGATGGCATTCCTCTCTGCTCCGGTTACCCCATAACGAGGCCCATCGGCAGTCATTAAGAAAGCTGTGATTGCTAATTAGACAACAATGCCCCAGAATGTCAATGAGCCTTTAATGGTCCCTGATACTTCAGATCTGCAGATTAACTTTGCTTATTCCTGCCCTGTCAGGATGTCGATGACTCACTTAATGGCCTTATCTGAAGTTTTGTAACCTGTTTACTATTTTCCGAATCTATGTAGGTGTGGAGTCACAGGTGTTTGAGGGTATGTGGCCTCAGTGCAATTAGTTTTCTTATGCAGCTGGAATGAGTGTTATGTTGATAGTATCTTTCCAGGTATTTACTGAGTTCAGTTATCCTCATAAATGTCCTGGTGCAATGGGTCTGCTTGCGTTCCAAGAATGTAACTGTCAAGCACTCTGTCCGATGAAAGGATAAATTTGGGGAAAGATACTAAACCTTGAATACAGTACAGTACAAGTACAGTAAGCCCTTCACTTTTGTGAATTTGACATTTGCACTTTCGGTTATTTGTGAGTTTGCCGTTGAAAATTAAACGGGAATATTTTTGGAGCTTGGTGAATGATTGCAGAAACTCACAGACGACGTGACATGCAAAAACAATAATGAAAATGATTTAGATCACATAAAATTATATACGTAATATAGAAATATTAGTGATATATAATATGTGTTAGTGCATGCTATATAATATTAAGAGTCTTGGCTTGGGCTCACCGTGCATCGAGCACCAAGTGTTGTTTCTGGGAGTAACTTTTAAAACTTTGTCACATAAATTTTGCACTTTTAATAGTGGGTGCTAAATGTAAAACTCCCTATGTGTACATGCAGGAGCACAACGTGACAGGCAGAGTGTACAGTACAGTACTGTCTGTTTTGATATTGGTAACGAATAAGACCGTATGTGTTATTGAGGCTCGCAGACGACTTTAAGGTGGCCCCAAATATTATTCACGAATTTTCACATCCGCTGGGACCTTCCACCCCTAACCCCTGTGAATGAGAAAGGGTTAGACTCACCCCCTCCCCCCATATTCCCCAGTTTAGAAAAACAGAAACATGCTACTCCCCAGCATTTGCCATCATAAAATGATTATACAATCTTGGTAATTACTGCAATTAAACACTGTTGTAATTAGTACAATTTCACCTGCCATTGCAAATTAAAGATCAGTGGAGTTTTATTGATAATGTATTTTTTATTATTATTATTGTTATTGGGAATGAATTGGCTTTCTTATTACGGCTATGGAGAATGGTCCAGTCTCCCATAATGCACCGGGGCGATAAGCTGTACTGGCCTGAGGCTCTGACATCTATCGATGCATTGAGATAAAAGCTGCATCACGGAAGCAAGACTGACAGGTAATTAAATTTGCCTGAAACAGTGAGTAATTAGTGCACGCTAATCACCACACGGTATTCATTAGTCTCAGGGAGTTCAGACAAACGATACAATTAGCGTCTTAAAGTGTTTCGAAAATATTTTCGAATCAGGCTGAAAGCGTGCTGGGTTCGGAGTCTGTTTTGTCGGAGCTTCGATCAGGAATATGGCGGAAATGGCATACTCGGAAGCCCGGCACACCTGTGATCCTCTCTCTCATCCGGGGGGCGGTGCACTCAGCCATGCGTGGGTGGGAATACGCCATGTGTGTTCTACAAACATCCTGCATCCTGCATGTCGCAAGAGAACTAAACAGAAATTACAGAAAACAGCTTCTGTCCACTGGTCGCACACCTGTCCTCTGGTCACGCGCCTGTACCCCCTTTTTAATTGTTCCCTGGGAATCAGGCGGCACCGTGATTATCGTGAATCATTACGACATTCCGCTCAGCTTGCAGTGACTGCCCTCCTAACCCCCACACCGGCCTCCCGAAGGCTTCTGCTATGTGTATTCGCTGCTTTTTTTAATTTATTTTATTTTCCTTAACCACCACAGACAGGGTTGTGTCTTGAAGCTGTGTAGCTATGGCCATGGGGACGTCTGGCTTTTCGTTAGTGGGGGGGCAGACTCGTACGTGAAGCCGCCCGGGACTCTCCGTCCTGGGCACTCACATCTCCGTCAGTGTGGTGCGGTTAAAGCAGGCCACGTCTGACCCATCATCCAGCGTCATTACCATCCCCAGGAGATCCCCGTCATCACACTTTTCCCATGATGCATTGCGGCAGTGGGCCTGTGTTTGTTGCCCGAATGACTCCCCCTTCGCCACTGGAGTCCTGCTTGGTAGCCTGGTACCGGCACCGATCTCATGTGAAGCGGCGATTGACGGACAGGTGTGAAAACGTGGGAAAGCCCGGAAAAGTCCTCACACCGCAGCTTTCTGGAATCTTCCATAATCTGGTGTTTACAGACCGAGTCTAATCAGAGCATCAGCAGGGAGCAACGATTTGTTGTGATGCATGCTGGGATGTGAAATCCACCGCGCCTCAGGCTGGCGACTCTGACAGCGTGTGCCAGCATGACCCGAAGGGACCGCGAACATACCGGTGTAGCTAGGCACTGACGTTTTGGCCCTGGGGCCACATTGGGGCTAACGGTTCTGCATCTACCTGCTTCGACACCCACGTTTCTGCCAATGGTCTCTTTATTTCTTCCATTTTTTTTTTTTTTTTTTTGAGGAATGATCATGTCAAAATTCCTCGTTAACAGATGGCCTCTTGGGTAACATCTGGGTCATCTAGCTGTGACGTGTTATATTTTTGCAGCCCTAAGTGGATGTGGCAAGACGTCTCGCTTTGTGGTGACAGAGTACAGCTGCGACATCCCAGGTCATCAGCTGTGGGTCTCGGTGGATCAGACTCGAGGGTGGTCAGACTCCGCCCATGAAGCTTGGGGTCCACTTGGCTGGCTTTGGACTGCTAACCCAGGGCTGTTTCTCTATGTGGGCTGCTGGCCCACGAACGACGGTCCTGTTAACAGTTACCTTTTTCTGCGTCCAGCAGGTGGCGCTGTGGAGCTCTGTCTCATTTCCCTCTTTTTGTGGTGAGAAAAGGGACTCGGTGTCATGCTCTCTCATGATGCTCGCCAAGCGATGCCGGGGGGGTCAGCTGGGGGCTCTCGTCTTCGCCTCCCCCCTCCGTGGCCTGAACGTGGGATGCGATCCTGTCAAAGTCCGTCACATCTCACTTCCAGAGTGAGCAAAAGAGGAAGGGAGGGGGAGAGAGGACTGGCGCAAAGCTGGGGTCCTGAGCGGAAAAAGGAAAAGCGGGAGCTAGAGGGCTGCAATGTCTTTTTGTGGGGGAGCTACAGGTGCCTCCCCCCCCCCCCGTTGGACATTATCTAATGTGGCATGTGGGACTCTTAGCTGGCCAGCTTGCAGCGGTACTGGACACCCAAGTCTCGGAGTTGTGTTTAATTTGTATAAGTATTACTAATGTCATTTTGACACCCCCCCCAGCATCAGCTCTATTTTTAAACTTTGATCAGTCCCGGAGTGTAGAAGCCATGAGCCATCAATGCACCCCCCCCCCCCCACCAAACATAAAGTACGCAGTGACCTGTAATCCGTCTTTTCCAAACCGGATGCTTAAGCCCACTCCAAAAGGTAAACGGGAACGGAAGCACCGATTTGGTTCGGTCACCATCAGGCTGAAGTCGTCTTGTGCATCTTCACAGCCTGCAGTCAGGAGTGTGTGACTCCGCGAAGGTCGCTGGTTCGAATCCCACACTTGGCAGAGCTACCCAAGGCCCTCAACCTTCTGAAAAATCCTCCAGAGGCACCGGATAAATGACTGACCCTGTGGTTAGACCCCAGGCTTCACTCCACTTCATGTCTTAGCAAGGAGAGTAAAATGTGATATAAAACAAACATGTTCTGATATACATACCTGTTCCCCTTCTGGTACAAACGGAAGATCAAGCGTTTCTTTTTTGATGTGTGTGTGTGTGTGTGTGTGTGTGTGTGTGTGTGTGTGTGTGTGTGTGTGTGTGTCTTGGGTGCTCATGTTGTTTAGATGTTGTGTGTTCTTTCTAAATTGTTTTAAAAATATTGACCATGTGGGAGGAGTTAGAGGCAGTCTTCAGTTTTGAAATCTTGAAAGCCAATCGGTAAGGACCAGCTGTCAGGGGAGAGACCATAATGGGAGGCTGCGTGCATCACTGACGAGATGTTCCGGAATTTTCTTTGGATCCCAGTGATTCCCCGTCCTCTTTGGTTAAGGGCGTAGAAACGATTGCAAGAGTGTCCGCGTGGTTAGCACCGGCCCTGGGTGGGGGAGTGCAGTATTTGTACTGTGAAAAGGGTTTACACTTAGAAACTGTAACATTTTCCAGTGAGGGGTGGGTAAATACTTGAATTTTGTCCCCTTATAAGCGGCCTTGTGATCGGTGGGTACAGTGGGCTTTGCGCCTGTTTGCGCGCCATGTGTCATAGCATTTACATGTAGATTTGTTTGTTTAGCGGACAGCGTACGAGTGAGACGAGTGAGGCAGATAATACATGGCAGGCATACAAATGTGAAGGAGCCCAGTAGGCTTAAGCGAAGCTAGGCTCAGCTTCCAGTGAAGGACCGTAGCAAGTGCAACACAGTGCATTATGGGACATTGCAAGAACCTGTTCAAATCAAAAACATTGTGAAAACTAAGTTCCGACAAGCTGAGTGCAGTCGACCAAGGAATAGCTGATGAGGAAGAGTGAGATGAGGGTGAGGGTGAGTTAACTTAGGTGTCCCCTGAAATGATGGCTGATGGCAGCTTGCAGCTCCTAGTTCCTGCCCCTGTTTCCTACCTCCTATGATCTGTGAACCCCAGCATCTCCTGTTTTGCGTGTTACTAGGTGTCCATTATGCAAGGTGGAGTTCGCTCAGAGCACCAAGAGAAGGTGGAGTTAGCGCAGATCATAGAGCAAAGGTGGAGTTAGCTCAGATCACAGAGCAAAGGTGGAGTTGGGTCAGAGCACATAGGAAAGGTGGAGTTGGGTCAGAGCACATAGGAAAGGTGGAGTTGGGTCAGAGCACATAGGAAAGGTGGAGTTGGGTCAGCTCAAGAAGCAAAGGTGGAGTTAGCCTAGATCATAGAGCAAAGATAGCGTTCAAATCATGGATTGTGGACCTATATTGTGGGTCACCCCAGCTGACAATCGGCTTTTTACCAAGCCTAAAACGTTATGTTTGCTTTGGACAGTGTTTATTCATAAATGTAAATATTTACTGGTCTTACATCTGCATTTATATGCACGCTGCATAACTGTCTAGTGCTGTGAGTGATATGTCCATTTTTCATTCATAGTGTGAATGTCAGGCAGAAAAGCTGACAAGCTGAATAACCTTTATGAAACACTCAAATGGGGATTAATGAATCAGCAGTAAAAGATCTCTCTCTCTCTCTCTCTCTCCCCACACACACTTGGTTTCCCTCTCTCCTGGAGGGTTAATAAAGATCTTCTCCCTTTCTGACCATCTCTAGAGCAACCTTCATAATTGCCACCTTGTTGGAGAGCCCCCGCATCTTCCTTGTTATGGGTCTGCTGTTTCCCTCCCCAGGAGATCTATCACCTGCCGGGGGTGACTGCTGTACGTTGATCCACAGTTATCCATGTGGAACACCCCCCTCCCCCTGGCCCAAACTTGATACTGGTGGGGGGGGGGGGGGGCTGTTATCCCACTTACATGTCCGTCGGCGGCCCTTCAGGTCGCTCGAAGCGTGCGGGAGAACACTTTCGTTTCGCTGCGGCAACTTTTTCGTCTGTTTGTTTTGAAACATTCTGGGGCGCAAACAGAACCTGAGGCGATCAAAGGATTGTGGGAACTCGTGGTTCTGGAGGGAAAAACACTGGGAAGTGTTTGACCTTGGCTGCTTTCAAAACAAATCAAACATCATTTAAAAGTGTAATACGACCGTTAATAATTTAGCAGGCCGTAGGTGTGTGAAGCGGGGAAAAAGAGTGGTACCCGCATGTCCCACAGCCCTTTGCGGAGTGTATATTACATATGTATTTCATTTTGTGTATATGCAAATATATTCTCTGGCAACTCAACCTGCAACCTCATAAATGCAGAGTAGGCTTTACTGGACAGAGAAATACTTTTTATTGCATATATTTATACTTTCTTGAGCCATATTTTCAGCCATTTCTTCCCCTTCATTCATATTTATTCCATAAATACGTACCTCATACTTTGGGGATTTGTCAGTGCTTTCTAATTCTGCATCAAATGTTACCGATTGGATGATTTGAGTCCGAATTCCGATGTACTGATGTTCAGAAGCCAGATTCAGAATCTGAATACTACTATTCTGGGCAGGCAGAATGTTTTCAACAGCTTAAGAAGTGGCTACACGTTGTGCTACTACTCACATTTTGGTTATTTGAATGTTCTCTGGAGGTTAGCAAGAAAATAGCATTTATGGCTAGGTGCAAAAATATTGTTTTGGTTGATTGGTTTTTTTTTTTTTTTTGCAATGACCGGTGTGAAGGTTGTCAGAACGCGGCTCCGTTTATCGGCGACCTGCACTGATGCTAGAAAGTGCTAGAAAGAGACCTCCAGCGGATGACAGGACCGACTATGCTGCTCTGTCCCAGCAGGTGGGGGGGACAGCGGCGATGTAGTGACAGGAAACAAGGACGCTGGCAAGCGGGGGGTGTGTTTGGGGATGTAGAGGCCGTCCAAAGCATTCCCCTGTCGTCCTGCCTCTCACGTCTTCCGTGAGCTGGGTGCCAGAGCGTTTTAAGGATGAGCAGATTCAGGGAGGCTGTTCCCACAGTCGGTTCCTTCCCTTCCACCTTTTTTGGGCTTGGATGCCTGCCAGCACCCGAGAGCAGCTCCCCACGTCTCCGCCGTGATGTATGATGTCATTAATCCTCGCCGGGAGTTTGACTTGGGGCCCCGTCTCCCGTCTGAGCCTGGCTGGATCAGACAGGTGTCTCTGTCTGCCAGGTTATACATGGGGTGCTGGACGCACCTATGAAGACTGGAAAAGTGGCACCTTTCACTTAAATACGTCTTTTTATTTACCAGGAAGACAAAGCTTTACACTTACGTTAGGTTAATGTTTTCTGTTTATTTTTTTTGCTCGTTGAGTTTTGTTTGACCAGGTTTAGCAGCTGGTTAAGCAAAATGAAAAGGAGACACCGTGAGTCAGGAACACAACTTTTTGGGTGTAGCGTGGCACACGTGGTAAACGTCGGGCTGGGTGCGAGCCGGTGCCCGGGGGCAGTCTTCCATAATGCACCTGGGTCTGTTATCCAGCAGTCTGCCCCCGCGTCTGTCCAGGCGGAGAGAGCAAAAGGCGTCTCTGCGATTCAGGGGTGAGGTGGAGGAACCGGGAATCTTGAGAAACGGTGTGTGTGTGGATGTCGTGACTGCTCCACGTGCTCTCTGGGGAACGTTTCGTGCTCTCGGCCGTGCCCTCTGATGCGTAGCCGTTGGGTTTGCGCGTCGGCGCTGTGAGCGTTAGAGAGAGATGTCTGCCGTAGCACGTGGCGTGTCAGAAGACGCGTCTCCCGTAGACTTTTGCAGAGGGTTGGCAGTGAAGGGCTGAGCTCATGTAGCACATGTCCTGAAGATGATACTGAGCACCTGTTCCAAAGGCCAGGCAGCCTGTTCGCCCTCCTCCGAGTTTCAGTCTAAACAGTGAAGCTTCAAGACTCAGGGGTTTGTTTAGTCAGCATATTTCAATATTCAGCTACACTGTACGGTGAAAATTACCCTGCCTGCTTATTGGCTCCCGGTAAACACAGATTAAACAAAAAACACAGATACAAATAAAGATCCGTACAGTAAATAAATACAAAGTGCAATAAATACAATTATGAATAAATACACATAAGCAGCAAACATATACAGTAGCAGCCAATCACGTGAACACACCTACTTTTAATGCATTTTTGTCTGTTTTAACTGTTATTCTCTTTTATAGTAAAAAGCCTTCAGGCAAGTAATACATATTAAATATTGCAGCTACCAATTCAGTCTCAAAATAGCTTTACTGACTTTTCAGAATTGCCTCCTTTTGCGTCGATGATCCACCTTAGACTCTTTGCATTATTTTGTCCGACTTCCAGATGTAGCACCTGATTTTTTTCCACACGTTCTGGACACAAGTTAGCTACCTTGGTCTTACCCTTCAATCCACCTCATCCCAAACCAGATCTGTATGGATCCGATCGGGGATTGTGGGGGCTGGTCGTCTGTCACAGCACTCCATCTCTCACCTTCTTCAGAAAATTTTTCTACATAACATTAAGGTGTGCTTCTACACCTTACCATGTTGGGTCGTTACCATGTTGGGAAATGATTTCCAGTAGGTGTGTCCAGACTTGACCGGTAAATAACTGGCCAAATTTTAGTGCAACAGACAGCGAAGTGTTGAGGTGCCCTGTGTAACATTGTCCTGGTGGGGGGGGGGTGCACAATAGAGCAGCACGTCTGTTCTGAGGCAGTGGCTGGACAAAACAGGAAGGGGGGAGGGCATCAAGGCCGCTGCGGTCGGGGGCTACAAATGCAGGCCTATAGAAGTGGTGAGACTGTTGTCAAGGGCAACGTCATTTTTATTACACGTGGAAGACGACATGCAGGATAAAGGAGAGATTTCTGAGGAACGACAAACCCTGCCCCCCCCCCCCCAACAGTATCGCCCACTAACCAGCTCTCAGTCATTGTGGGACTTTGGGGGTGGAGGGTGTCCAGTGAATGGTGACCTAAGGGCGCCCTCTAATTACCCCAGCCAAGCGCGTGGTAGCGACTGCCCCAGCCGGGTCAGGGGCCAACCCGCGTCAGCTGAGTCAGGGAGCTCGCAGGGGCCCGTAGGGGAGGACAAGTTTTTCCATGACGCGTCACCTTGGCGGTCCTCGAGTAACATTTCTGGAGGAAAAGGGACGTTAACGTGACGTGTCTCGCCTTAATGTTAATCTCTCAGCAGGGTCAGTAATAATGCCCCAAATGACGAGTTTATCTGGCAGACGGTTCTGACCGGCAGGAGAGAACTGGGCTGGGCCTCTTTCCTGAACATTCCAGCTACTGCTTTATCATGCTATGCCGCTGCTCCCTCAGGGGAGACACCACGCGTCTCCCCAAATCTCCTCCTCATCTTGCCCGCGTTTTGTTTGGAGATCCCCGTCTCAGGAAGCAGGGCCGGGCCTCTACCCTCGCTGCCCCCCCAAACCAGCTGTTTCCTCACCCCGCCACGCTCTCGGTGCTTTGCGGCCCCTCCCTGGGGGTGTCCAGTACCCCCCACCCTGCTGGGTCCTTTCCATGTCTGCCCCTCATTTCCATCAGGGCACATTCCTCTCCCTGCATTTCTCCCTCTCTCCCTCCTCGCACACACCTAGATTGCGATCATGTGACCTTTACAGCGTTTTTGACGTAAGACTTTCGAAGGCCCCATTTGGAAAGAAAACAGCGCTGGGGGGGGCAGGATAACGCGGTGTTGATGGCGGGCAGCAGTGGTGGTCATGTAATGGAAATCCCCTCCCTATGTCCTGTTTTGGGGACACATTTAACGACGCCTTTCCTCCAGTTTCATCATGTTAATTTATCTGAGGCAGCCCCATGCCCCCCGCCCCCAACTCCCCTGGGCTTAAAAGATTCCCTAACAGCCTGACCGAAAAACTCTGAATTTAGGCTTGCTTCCTCTCCCGGCATGGGGAGTCCTTCAGAACCAGACCAACGCGGAGGGAGCACCACGTTACACTTGGGTTTCATTCTCTTGTCAGATGCGGTCACCTCAGGAAAATGGAAAAGGATATGTGTTATAGCGCCGCCCTGGTGGGAGGCTGTGTTGACTACCACGGAGTTGATATAGCTGTTTGTTTTGCCACTTTCCAGTTCCCTATTTTAGACTCTGTTGTTGCTGTTGTCAGTCGTTCCAGTGTTTTGTTATTTATGGATTTTCACTCCATTTCACTTTGGCAGGAGATTTACCCAACTGAAAGTTGCGTCTTTCCATTATTAATGTCTGAGTGGAGCGGCGAACCATCCTGTCGATAATTAATCGACAAGGAGGCCACGTTCCTGGCAGACGAATTTAAAACACACCCCCCGTGGCGGAGCATTAGCGCGGGAAATCGTAAATCCTCATTAAGGACTCTGCTGAACACGGCCCCGACCCCGGGCCCTTCCGAGGAGCCTGCCGGGTGGCACTGCGCGTCGATCACGAGGCGAGCGGCTCACCGGGGAATTCCCCGACCAAGCGGGCGGCCCGAACCCATGCGCATCTTGTTCGACATGCGTCCAAAATCAATCAAATAATCCGACGCAGATCCTGATCGCAGGAGAGTATGAACAAGCTTGTTTGTCTCAGGTGGGGAGGGGGGGGGGCTCTGCTTTGCTGAGGGTTGTGCCATCTTCCAAAGAGCACAAGAATACCCCCCAGGCACGCCTACACACTTACACTTTTATTTATCTTTGTTTTATTTCTATCTGCAAATAATGATTTAGAAATTTTTGACCATGTAGTCATGCCTTTGTCGGGGGGGGGGGTATGGGGGTGGACGCGATGGACAGGAGCTCACGGAGTTAGTGATAGATGTGTCTCAGAAATAAAGCAGCTATTGCATCCCTTTGAAAATAAAGGAGAGAGGTGAACGATTGACGCGTGTGCAGCAGCCGGTCGCATTGCAGGTGTTTCCTTGTTCGCATGGGTGAACTTGTGTCTTATACCACAGGGCTCGGGAGAAGCCCCTGTCCTTTCATCACACTCCTGCTGCAGCCCCTTGTTGTATGCTATATTTTGCCATATATATACATTCGGAGAGTCTGTTCTGGTCATTTTCTACTACCTCACCCGCCGGGTTATAGGGCACTTCTCTAACCCGTTTTCCTCAGTGGAGTAGCCCAGAAAGCCAGTGAGCAAAAAGGAGGCCTTATTGCACAGTCGGGAGGTTGTTGGTTCAATTCCTAGAAAGAGCCTTGGCATGGGCATGGAACCTCCGACTGATCCAGCTGTATGTATGATTAGGTATGGTAATCCTGCTTGGGTAGTAACTGCCATGGCGGTGGGGTTGTCCATTCTGTCCCGGTTGGGCTCTCACCATGGGCCCTCCTGTTCCCCTGACCCCACGGCTCTCTCCCCAGAGGGTGTGTGTGAGATCTGGCTCACCAGTGAGGACACGGGCGCCTACGGGAAGGACATCGGCACAGACCTGCCCTCGCTGCTCTGGAGGATGGTGGAGGTGATCCCCGAGGGCGCCATGTTGCGGTTGGGCATGACCAACCCGCCTTACATCCTGGAGCACCTGGAGGTGAGATGGGCTACCGCGGTACTAGCATGTGCACCCCTGACCCGCCCGCGGCTTTAACTACACTGCAGACCGGTGCACCTTGCCGCTGTCTGGCTCCACTCTGTGAACTAACTTTCCAATCTATTTAACGTTTACCGCTGCGGTGTTTTGTGTTCTGGGCGTTTCTTGCACACCGTCTATCTTGAGAACAGAACCAATTCGGATGATCATTGCTGCTGTTGACGGGATGGAATTCCTTAATTATGCCGCTAGTGGGAACAGGGACAGACTCGGGCACTAGCCCCTGCCCCTGTGCCCGGCGGGGCCCGGAGGGTGTTCCTGGGAAGACGGCACGGCTGGCGCTGTTGATCCAGGGACGTCGACGGCTGCCTCCTTGTCCAGAGTCGCGTGCGGAGGGTGCATCCATAATGCCAGGAGGACTCGTCTCATTTGCTCAGGGTTAATTGAGGTTGTAATTCTGTCCCCATATGTATAGGTTAGTTTTATGCTCTGAAACATTCAAATTAAAAGCTGAGGAAGCTTTTCTTTTGTAGGGGGAGGGAAAAAACAATTAAGCACTAATTAGAGACATGTGGCAGTGAGCGTTTAATGCTATTTTCTGCAGCAATTCAGAAGACGCTAATAAACCCTCTTCTCTGCCGCGGCTTTCTGCTTGCTTCCTGTAGGGGGAGCTAACCATATCGATTAATCTCCTCTCGTAAGGTTACGTGCTGCTGCAGGGTTCTTAGTCCAAAAAGAGTCGTTCTGCAAGGTTTCCGGGGCGAAATTCTGAACCTGGGGCAAGGGGGGGGGGGGGACGGGTATGATTTGATATCTGGTGTTGGAAATTGCATCAGCCGATGCTGTAAAATCAAGTGAAATGCCTGGGATTTGGGGGTGGGGTCCCTCTGCAGACTCCGTCCCGCTTCCCCTGTCTGACAGGTCTGCAAAATGACATCCCTCCCATTGGTGATTGGAACTGTTAGGTCCCGATTTCATCTCCTGGGAATTTTACGTTTTGGCAATTTTCTGATTACTTGCCACTGTGACAGTTTTGCTCCGGGTATCTTAACAAAGCTTTTCGCGGCTTCTTCAAGCCCATTCCCTACCAACTAACAATCACACGACCACCATGGCCTCTCTGTAGCCACATAAACTTTCTGGGACAGAAGGCACTGGATTCCGCTCCCACGAAGGGCCCGTCGCTCTCTAGTACACCCAGACCGCGCCGCGGGTGATTAGAGGTTCCCTCTGCTGCTTGCTTAGTGACATTTCTCAGTGGCTGTCAGGCTGGGGAGGGAACTTCGGATCAGGGAGTCTGACGGCGCCACCCGGTTGGAAAGCCGTCGAGGGCGTAATGAGCTGGAACACCGGGCCGCTCCGGTCTGGAAAACGCTGATGATCTAATTAGTTTTCTAATTGGCGGACGGACGGCACCTCCCGGCGTCCAGTGCTTCCTTGGTGGAGTGGCCTATGAGGAGAAGGAGTCATTGTACGTCGTACAGCATATTCACGAAGCTTTTCCTTGTAGGCAGCGGCTGGAGGTCGAGCCTGAACCAGTTGTCGTGACGATAGTTTGAAGTTCTTCAACGTGATTTTGCAGTCAGGCGTATTAGGACCTATGAAGTGTTTCGGCTTGCGAAGGAGACTTTGAAAGGTTCTCTTGAATATGCTGCCTAGCTAGTCCTGCTCGATATCACATCATGATTATATGGCGCAATAAACAGCAGAGCTTTAGTGGATGGACAAAACATTTATCCAGACACCATCTTCTCAGTACTATACTGACATTTACTTACTTGGTAAACAGATTAATAGTATGCCTAAAATTTTTAATGAGAGGTGTATTGTGGGGTCCAGAAGGTGGTATTCTGTATAAATTCAGCATGTCCTTATATTTATCAAATGTGGCCATTGGTGCATGTCACATGCTAGTGTTTTGCATGGAAGCGATAAGCACTGAAATGGTGGTGAAGAAAGGGACAGATCAGCAGCCACAACGTCTGTACAAAGAGGATACATTGTGGATCAACAAGGTAAGAAGAGGTCGGTGGTGTGGCGATACTTTAAGCAGTTTAAAGTCCTACATAAGGATAAGCATAAGGACAAACATAAGGATATGGCAGATTTATACAGATCACTAACCTAGCGATTATTGCACATGTACCATATAATCTTGATGTGATTGTGCAGCTGTTCTAAGTCTGTTTAGAACATTTGAAAGCCCATATCTAACACAATCTCAGCTGCCTTCCATCACCCACATGAAGGTGGGAGGATCTTGTGTGGCGGTATGACGGGATCTCCGTCTTCCTGGGATCAGCCCAGCTGCCTCATGGGGTCGTCTGTCTCCAACCCTGGTCCTCAAACCCATCCCCTACTGTGTACCTAAGACCCCACTCCTGTTTTGTCATTCTGTTTTTTGTGAGTTTCTGCTCTCTGCGGATGCTTGGCCAGACTGTACATCTGAGGGTGCTTTAGAGACATATTCCATTTGTTATGTTTAGTTAACGGGGTCAGCCAGCATCCCTGAAGCAGCTGAGGTTAAGGGTCTTTCTCCAAGGTCCTAATGGTGATATAATTACTTTGCTGACCATGGGATTTGAACCCATGACCTTCTGAACACAGTCACAGATCGGTAAACCCCAGAACTGTACATTGCTGATTTATTATTCTCATTTTATTTAAAGTATTTATTTGATTAGGAATCAAGTGTTTGTACTCTGTGTTGGGTACATGTCTGTGCATGTCTGTCTTTGTGGGGGGGGTTTATCCCCTGCTTTCATTTGCCTTGATTGTTGCCTTGAGGTTGCTGGGACGCCCAGCCACCCACTCGAGGTGTGGGAGATGAGTGCTCGACCCCTTGGGGGAGGTGGCCCGTAGCTCTCCTGGGGGTGAAGTGCCCCTTCATTGGAGAGCAGGCACTGGTGAGCGGGTAAAGGGGGGCCAAGGGGGAGCTAATGAAATGTTGTGCTAGACGAGCTGAGCATCTCATAAATGGGCACCATCAGGCGGCCCTGGGGACAGGCATGGCAAGGAGAGCCGAGAGCGGGGATGAGGACCCCAGATCTACTGTGCATTCTAAAGTGGCCTTCCCCATTCAGTTGTGGGACGATGCCGATGGCATCACTTCTGGGCTTTTAAAAGTTATTAAAAATATTTATTATATATTTATTTTGAGTTTCCTTGTTCTTGCTGGAACCTGGTGCCCCGCCCACCATCTCCAACCTTTAATCTGGAAAGGTGGAGATCTGAAAAACCTCACAGTCCAGTCAATTATCCCCGAGGCCTTGGGGGGTGGTTTCTGCAATTTGTATTTCAGGCTCTGACTGCTAATTTCTCGTAGAACACAGACCACTTTCATATTAATGAATCCCCCGGGACGCTTTGCCCATTATGGGCTTAAGCTACCATTGTGAGGACACTGGCAGGACTGGATGGGGAGTGAAGCGCACGTCCTTTTGTTTGTATGTGAATCACAGCTCCCCCCCCCCCCCCCCCAACGGCCTGAAGAGTCATCTACGCACCGAACAGCAGCATGGTGGAACGGGGCAGACAGTGAAGAGGCACCGATTAATGACTCTCTGCTCTCTGAAAAACTCCATGGCCTGAAGCTCCTGCATATTTACACAGGGGGACTCCCGCTTAGAAGCTCCCGGACGTTACACAGGGGGACACTCATGCAGAGGCCCCTGCATGTTACACAGGGGGGTTCCCACACACAGGCACTCCCGCACATTACACCGGGTCTCCCGCACATTACACCGGGTCTCCCGCACATTACACCGGGCCTCCCGCACATTACACCGGGTCTCCCGCACATTACACCGGGTCTCCCGCACATTACACCGGGTCTCCCGCACGTTACACCGGGCCTCCCGCACGGCAGCTCCCGCACATTACACCGGGTCTCCCGCACATTACACCGGGTCTCCCGCACATTACACCGGGTCTCCCGCACATTACACCGGGTCTCCCGCACATTACACCGGGTCTCCCGCACGGCAGCTCCCGCACATTACACCGGGTCTCCCGCACATTACACCGGGTCTCCCGCACATTACACCGGGCCTCCCGCACGGCAGCTCCTGCACATTACACACGGGCCTCCCGCACATTACACCGGGTCTCCCGCACGTTACACACGGGGGCCCCGGCACCTTGCATATGACATTTACCTTAAGTAAAAAATACCTTTATTGTCATGCCGACAATTCACATGAAACTAAATAACGTTCCTCCTGGGCTCCACAATACAGCATTCATGACAGGACAGAGATCTCAGTGCTAAAGATGCTAAAGTTCGTGGGGTAATTTGCATAGTGCATATTAATACTTTAAGGGGAAGGGTGAGAGAGGGAAGACTGCTACCTATCTGTGTATCATAACATAGCATGACATAGACTGGTTAGCAGACAGGAAACAGCGAGTAGTTATTAGAGGCACAATGTCACAGTGGGCTTGCGTTAATAGTGGGGTACCGCAGGGTTCAATTTTAGGACCACTATTGTTCCTAATTTACATTAATGATATTGACACCAATACGTACAGTAAACTGGTTATATTTGCAGACGACACCAAGGTGGGTGGTGTAGCAGATTCTGATCTAGCAGCAGAGGGGCTACAACGGGATCTGCATTTAATTAGCGACTGGGCTGATACCTGGCAGATAAAATTTAACATGGATAAATGTAAGGTAATCCATGCAGGGAGCAGAAATATAAAGTACACATATTTTATGGGTTCCACAGAAATTGATTACGAAAAAGACCTCGGTTTGTGTGTTGATGCTTCCTTGTCCCACTCTCGCCAATGTGGGGAAGCAATAAAAAAAGGCCAATAGGATGTTGGGTTACATCTCTAGGTGTGTGGAGTTTAAGTCAAGGGAGGTGATGCTACGATTATATAATTCCTTGGTAAGACCCCACCTAGAATATTGTGTGAAGGTTTGGTCACCATACCTTAAGAAGGACATTGCTGCCCTGGAAAGGGTGCAACGTAGGGCGAGGAGAATGATTCCTGGTCTTAGAGGAATGTCTTATGAGGAGAGGTTAACTGAGCTGTACCTATTTAGCCTCATGCAAAGGAGACCAAGGGGGGACATGGTCCAAGCGTATAAGATTCTAACAGGTCTGGATGCTGTTCAGCCAAATGGCTATTTCAGTATTAGTTTAAATACTCAGCCATAAGTGAAAATTAGCGGGAGAATAATTTAAATTAATTTGAGGAAGCACTTCTTTACACAGCGTGTAGTTAGAGTATGGAATAGTCCTCCTGTTAGTGTAGCGCAAGCTAAAACCCTGGGTTCCTTTAACTCAGAGCTAGTGAATATTTTAACAACTCTGAGCTATTAGTTAAGTTCTCCCCAAATGAGCTTGATGGGCCGAATAGCCTCTCGTTTGTAAAAGTTCTTATAGATAGCATAACACAAACATATTTCACATTAGGCAATGAACAGGCCCTGTACATGACAGTGGGAAATGAGAGCATGGAAGTACTATGCCTGCAATGGGCTGTCACCCCATGTAGGGTTCCCTGCTTTTGCCCATAGCCTCCAGGATAGACTCCGGACCCCCCTTCACCCTGAATAGGATGAGCGGTTACAGAAAATGGAGAGATGGAAGTACTATGCATGCTGAAAGTGGCAGTGCTGCCGATATAAACAGGGTTTTTCAGTAGTTCAGCTCAAAGCTTAAACCACACTGAGCTTTCAGGCTTGCATTCGGCGAAGTTTGAATTGACCTGCACCTTTCCCACGGTGACACGTTTGGGACAAGGTCCAGACTCCCGCAGGGGTCATCACTGCTGCCCCCCAGGCACTGCCAGATCGATGAGAAACATGAGGGGCACCACCCAGTGCCTGTGTGTCCTCCACATTGGCAAACCCCCCCCCCCCCCCCCCCAAGTTATCTTTCCCTACTCCCACTTTTACAGCAGTCTATGAATCATGTGTTATCTGGGGGGTTTAGCATGATATGAATTATATGTTATTTGCGACTTTAGCATGTATAAGAATTATATGCTAGATAGGCCTCTAGCATGTATATGAATTATATGCTAGCTAGGGATTTAGCATATACATAAATTTATATATTAGGTGGGGCTTTAGTGTGTTCATGAATTATATACTCTTTGGTTTGAGGATTAGCATCTAATCAGGGTTCAGTCCCTACTTCAGATCTTTCCACAAACGTGACCATCTTATCTCGAGTAGCCTGCAGGAGGACTGTTAAGCAGTTAAGATTTCTCCCACAGGAACCAGATATCTGCCCCCCCCCCTCCCCAACCATCCTAGCTTCATGTAGCAAAAATAAGCCACAAATCGGTTGGACTCGAGTCTGGGCCTTGTGGAACGCCGCTCCAGGGAGGCACCCAGAAATCCTGTCCACAGCCTTGTACCACTAGCTAGCAGGGAGACTTAGGATGTTCCAGCGCTTATTCTGTCTTAAAAGGGCAAAGATCTGATTGTAATGGCGGCAGTGGCGCTATAGTCAGATGTGTTTGCTGTTGTGCCATGCAATGGACCGTCATGCATGTTATGGAGAGGAAGACTTGCTCCTCGCCCTCAAGGAAGGGTGGAGGTTTTGTTTCCTGATTTTCTCCTGAATAAAAAAAAGATGTTTTCAGAGCTGGAGGTTTTTATATATATATAAACATTGTGGGCATTAATGGAAATTGGAACTAAACCCAGTGGTCGGCACTTGCGGCTTGTAGCACAGGCAAATGAGGGTCCCAGTTCACATTCATTTATGCCAGTAAAGAATGTCATTTTAATGGATTAATTATCCTCTGCAGCATAAAGTAAGAGCAGGTTTTATTATAGAAAGGGAGCTAACTGTTCAGCAGTCGGGGTCTAATCAGATAATAAACGGACCCTGGGGCGTCCGCAGACTTCTCTGCTCGTGACTGCGATACTCGACTCCGATGTTCCATTAAAAATGAGGTTTGATTGCGGTCGCTCCAGACTCATGGCCCAGTTTGCGTTTGAAGTGCAGCTGATTTGCAGAGATCCTAAAGGGGTAAATTGTGCTGTAGTCTAGGGGAAACCTAGCCTTAAAATAGCAGCGCTGGTTGGTGTGATGTACTGTATTCCATTGTGATGAATATACCATTAGTAGCAAAGCACTGTGGGAAGCTTGAGGAGGACCTTGATTTTAGAAAATGCAATGAAGATGAATGATTGGATACCTATCAGTGTGCATAAAGAGCAGAGTTTGCAGCAATAAATAGTAGCGGGTTTTTCCCAATGTCCTGGGATGCCCTTGGCATAGAGTCTATGAATGCTAATAGAAGGCCAAGCTAATGCCGAGGCGTGCCGTGCTGATCATCCGCATCCGCTAAGGGCGGTTTCTTCCAGAATGATCTGGGGAGGTGGAGGGATAAGGGGAAGTCCCTCACCAGGTATCCCTGCTAGCCGAGCCTGCGTTCTGGGGACCACACAGAGGTGCGCGGAATGGCAGTGTTTCATTCCCTGTAGCTGTGGGAACACTGGGAATACCGGGAAACCTCCCGGTGTCTGAGCCAGACCGCTGGGTGCTTTTGCCCTTCATGTCCTGAAAATGTAGCTGCCTTCAATTCCCGGGCCGAGCCATGTGGGATTTCCCCGTCTGGCCCCGTCCTTTCTCCCCCGCTATTGTACAGCTCCTGGCTGGGATCGCCGTTTTCCGTTTAAATATCACGACATGTGACGGCTGTTAATTTCTGGCAGTCACCGTGTTTTTGCAGGCGCGCGAAGCCAAAACGCGCCGCGTCGGGTCCAACGAAAACAGTAATTATCGCAGAAACACAGATTCACTGGCCTGTTGGGGAATGCATACGAATTCATTGTATTCCAAACTGGAGGTATGACATATAAATTCAACCGGTGAAATATTTTCCTATTTTGAAATCTCTCATAATTGCTCTGTCCTTCAGTGACACCCAAGTGTCTGGCCTGGCGTTTTTCATTCTGTCCGTCACGCGTCTGTTTGTTATCGGGCTCTGCTGGACGTCCCTCTGCCGTCTCACTTTGGTGTTTTTACGAGTGGGTGGCAGGACGGGCTGTTAATCTCTTGCCGCGTGAATTGATGGCCATCGTGTAACTTGACATTATTTCAGAACTTAATCACAAACAAACTCAGGCCCGCTCTCAATGTTAGCTGGTTGTCCCCTAAAGTTAATTTAAATTAACTTTGGCTTTCGGCTCCTTGAAGGTGAGTAGTTTATTATATTTCCATCCAGCACATTGTTTTAGGGGATTCCTTCTCCATATTTCGCTTCATCATAAAATTAGGTTTTAATTGCCTTAGTTTAATAACACTTTAACAACAAAAATGACTCCTTTTCTGTGACACTTTTGGAAGGTATATATCTGTTCCATTTATTTTTCAGTAAAAGTGACTATATCAGTCTGCTTAGCAAAAACTGTTAGCTGACCACTGTAGTTGAGACACTTTCGGTCAAATTGTTGGAAATTACTTTTTTGTGCGACATGGGGATGCGCAGATCCGTGACACACCTACACGTGTGAAGAACCCTCACATGTAGTAGACATGTGTATCTAAATAAGCATCTTGGCTTTGGGTGGAATCCCCTCCTAGCTACTTCCTGTTGTAATATGTTCTCTGTGATGTCACTTCCTGAGTGCAAGATGCTGCTTTGAGATGGATTACTGTGTCCCTGAGCTGTGTAGCATGTCTGGGCTTGACTGGGGACTGCTGCTCCACTCTGACACTATAAGCCAGGGCCAGTTTGACCCCCCACCCCCTCCTCCACCAATTACAGTCCTCTGGATGGTTATTTTAAAATCGGGAGCCCATATTGTCTTCATTTAATGAGTTCCCTGCACACATTACCATAGCTAAGTAAAAGACTTGCTTTACGGAGTAAATAAGATGGATATTAAACACAGCGCAGCTCCAGGGCGAGATGCGAGCCAATCAGATAGTGTTGTTAACACGGGTTGTTTAATTATAAGTTGTTTAATTAACAAGTCCGCATTCTTTTCATATCTCAAACTATAATCAGATGTCGAACGCAATTTCTGTCTTCGGTAGGAAATTAAAGTTGTTTTTTTTCGCTGTTTTATATTCAAAATAGTCCCCACACCCCGCCAATCCATACTGACGATTTTAAAAAATAAAAATTTTAATTCCTCTCACCTGTCACTCAGCCACGTCTTGCCTGTGATATGACATCAGGTCACGTGTCTTGTGTCTGTCTCTGTCCCCTAGAACTTCTGTAGGGGGGGGGTGCGGCATCTGGACACCCCATGACGGGACTTGGTGACTTATCCAGACTCCCAATCAGCCGGCATTCTTCAGGCTAATTAATTCCTTTAATTTGGATGTTCTGCCATGTAACCCCCCCCCCCCCCCCACTGTGAGGCGAGATGCGGGCGGGGGGGTTACGGTGAGGGGTGCACAATAGAATGTAATTGTGAAGACGGACTGTAATCAGCAGCTTTCAGAGGGCCGGTTTGCGCCCCCTTCGATGGTGGGTACCATATGGTTAATGACGCGAGCCGTCGAGGACCCACAGTAGCTGGGGGCTCCTGATTTCAGCCCCCCCACCTGCTACTGTCTCTCCTCAGGAGTCACACTCATTTCAGTCTGTTTTTCTTTCTGTGTGTTTATTTTTTCCCCCCCAAACCCTGACTCGGCACCCACACCGGGTCTGAGTCCTGCTGTAGAACAGACCGGCATCTGGGTCCGCAGCGCAGGCTCGTGTGAGACTGGCTCCCCAGGGTCGGGGCCATGCCAGTGCGCTGCAAGGGGTTGGGTTCGAAGCCCAGCCAGCGGGCTGTGAAGAGTTTGAGGTGTCTAAGGTGTCGTCAGTTTGTCACCGTGTAGAAATCCGGTCTAATCATCACCGGACTTTGGTAGTTGAGTGATTGTTTTTAATGGGTGGCGGGAGGTTGTTGGGTCTGTGGCTGTCCTCTAGGCAGGCCTAAGCTCCACCCCCCCCCCCCCCCCCCCCCCCCCGGCGCCTCGAGAGGACTTTGACTTCTCGACACATGTAATTGTTCTGTTTGTTGGGAATTCAGCTGCAGCCTGCTGATCTTTCGAAAAATGTCATGTGACTCCTGGGTTTTGCGAGCGGTTCTCCCAGCTGTTTTAAACACTCTGTTTTTCTGGGCGGTCTCGTCGTTGGTTGGGGGGGGGGGGTTGGCACCATGCCATGATGTCCTATTGCTTTGGAAGAAATGTCACCGGTCTTTTCCTTAAAAAAAAAAAAAGGTTAACTTCTCCCTGGTGTCCTCCCCTGTGACAGCATGCAGGCCGGCGGGCGTGGGCGTCTGTGTACACCAGTAACCCCGAACCCTCAGGACATCCACCCAACTCCATTACAGAAATTCACGCCCTCATACCTCGTCACAGCCTGCAAGGAGGTGAAGAGGGCAGCTCTGCGGACGTCCCCGACCAGCAGAAACAAACACCAGAACAGCCACTCAGTCTTTCTCATTCTGCGATTTTAGCTACCGTTTGAATTGTGTGTGTTTTTTTTATGATAATTTGTTTAGGTTCAGTTACACTGAGTTGCACTTACAGGGGGCTGGCGGTTGGGGAAGGGGGGGGGATTCTTCTTCCAGATGTGAAGGGAACTCCATGTAGGGATATCTATTCTCCACCAGGGCAGATGTTTATGCCCTCCAGTTATATTACAAAAGGTTAAAATGACTTGCAGGTGTGGCCTGGCAGAGTACACCCCCATCAGCTCTTTGAGGAACTGTAACCCTCGCCTCCATTCCTCCCCCCCCCCCCCCCCCCCCCAACAGGAGATGGCGAAGATCCTGAGCCACCCACGGGTGTACGCCTTCCTCCATGTGCCCGTGCAGTCGGCCTCCGACAGCGTCCTCATGGACATGAAGCGGGAGTACTGCATCGCAGACTTCCGCCGCGTCGTTGACTTCCTCGCAGAAAGGTGAGTCCTTTGGGTGGAGGCGGGGGGGGGGGCGGGTTCTGTCAGTCCTCAGCACCCCTGTATTCCATCCCAGGAAGCCTGATTCCCCGGTTTCCGTGTCCCCGTTTGACCCTCGTCCTCTGTCCATCTCTGCTTTGTCTTCTCCATCTTGCTAGGATGGAGTTTATTGTTTTTGGGAACCCCACTCAAAAACTCACTTTGCCCCTGTTCTCCCCCAACAAACAAAATAAATAGCTAGCGGGAGGAGGCAGATGATCGTAGCTATATAGCTGGTTAGCAGAACTTGCTGCTTCAACATCGCTGGGATAAGCGAAACGTTTCTACAGTTTCCCTCTGTTTTACTAGGTCTTGCTGTTTCCTGATTTTTTGCCCCCTGGTGGCTGTGAGGCCACCTCCATTCCTGAAGTGCCTGAAATGGGGCCACTCGTGAGCAGGCTCTGCAGTAGCTAGGCGGGCCCCGGGGCCCAGGTCCCTGGTGGGAGCGGTGGTACTTTAATTGCGCCCGTTACATGTCGAGCTGTTAGCTGCATGTCTGTGACAGTGACGATGATGGGATGGCGCAGGTCTGCTCGTCAGCGGAAAATGCGCACTGCCTTTCGCGGGAGCCGGGCGACTTTCGCGCTGAAGGTGTGGATTACGTGCCGGGTGTTGACATTTCACAAATGCCAGCCTCTCCGAGGCGCGGCAAGCGGCTGTCTGTGGTTCCGGAGCGTCTCTGTCGAAGGTGAACTCTGACGCTTAGAAGGCCCATCTGAGCTGGTTTGCGGAACATTCCAGAGAAGACCTTGGCGACAGTAAAGTGGTGTGTTCTCTCCGTGTCAACTTCTCGTGCATCGTTCATGTGTATCAGCCACTTGTAGCATGCCATAGTGTGGCCTTCTCACATGTCGGCACCTGATACTCCCCCTCCCGGCAAAGGCCTGCCCCTCCGACTGCTGTTATACATGGGGGGGAAGCATATGGAAATACCTGGAGATACCTAAGCTGACTGGGGTGATGGTGAAGCACAAGTGGTGTACGGCATGCTTGGAATCGCCTGGGGTGTTTTCTGGCTCTGGTGAATGCGTCTGGGGAGGCTTATTGTCGTTATGGGATGTTGACAGCTGCTTTGCATTATGGGTAATGCCTTTATTTCCTTAGCTTCAATTTGAGGGCTTATAAATAAGGAAGGGTATATGGTGTGCGTATGTCAAGCTGCGGGCTCATGTGGCAGGGGGGCCAGCCCATGTCTGCCCCCGACAGTGTTTGTCTTAGGATGTGATGAACAGGCTGGCCCCCTCCCTGACAGGAAACGTCGAGCGGGAGGTGGCGACTGGCCGCGACCCCGGGGCCAGCCCAGTCCTGCTGATGGCAGATTGGCGGCCAGTGTTCTGCACTAGCAGCTGGCAGAGGGGATTTGAGGAGAACCTGATTGAGACCTTCAGGGGAATAGACACACCCTCCTGTGATGTTATTCTAAGCGGTGTGGGCTGGCGCGTGGCAGCGGGCGGCCGGCCAGGTACCATGCCTGAACTCGCCTGACCCTTATAATGCCCCGCCCCCCACATCCCCCTCCCACTTAAACAAAAGCGATCCGAGATGCCTTTTTCAAAACAACAGCTGTTTTTGAGAGTAGGTGGGGGGGCCGGCAGGAGTGAGCGAGAGTGTGCCCCTTGGGTAGGGGTGTTGGACGCTGTGGATCAGGGGTGGAGGGTAAGGGGGCACTGGGGAGGGGGCCTCCCAGCGCAGTCTGGACCCCTGCAATCAACCTTGGGGTGATTTGGCAGCCTCCGAGGATTGAGCGTGTTCGGCAGAGTGCCAGAGACCTCAGTCAGGGCATGGCACGCCGTCACCCTGGCGCGGAGCCAACATGGCTAGTCTGCGGTTTCGTTAGCGACGACTTGTTGTGGATACAGTCTCTAGTTTGGACGCCCCTTCAGTGTGACAGTGTGCATTTGCTGACTGCTCAGATATGCAACTTCACCTTCAAAATAAAGCCATGCAGGGAATAATGCTCCTTCTTGGCAGATCACCGTAACCTACTTTTAAACAGTAAAATGTGCTTTTGTTTTATTCCATTTGGACTCTGGCCAGTAATATCGCTGTACTGTTCCCACTTGGTGTTTTCCTGTTATTTACACTTGTTAGCAGCGATCAACTGCGAATCAATTACATTTAACACAGAAAATGTGAAACAACTTTGGACGGAATGAAACATTCTGTGAAAGAATCACAATTTTGAGTGTTTTTTGGGTGGGTCGGTGGGTGATGAGCTGAGGGAGTTTTGGTGAAATTATCCAGCCATGGACACTATCCAGAACCAGTTTCCTTGTTACAGGGTCTTACAGAGTTTAATGTAGGAGAGACGGCATCTGAAGCTGTGTGGATAGGAACCCAGGGCATCACCATTAGACAGGCAGGCAGATTTAGACAGACACAGGCAGGCAGGCAGGCAGACAGACAGGCAGCGAGACATGCAGGCGGACAGAAAAGCAGGCAGGGAGACACAGGCAGGCAGACAGGTAGGCAGACAAACAGACACAAAAAGGCAGACAGGGATACATAGAGACACAAATAGGCAGGATGGCAGACAGAAGCAGGCAGGCAGGCAGACAAACACAGACAGGTCAAGGCAGGCAGATAGTCAGGTAGGCCAATGCAGACAGATAGACGGACATACAGGCTAGCAGGCAGAGCAAGGCAGGCAGGCAGGCTGACAACCTGACAGACAGACATACAGGTGCAGGCACACAAAAGTGATATGGTAAAAATATACTGTATTAAAATATCATTATAAAAGCTATGAGTTATAATTATTTGGACTGATACGAGTCGTCCAGGAAGTAAGATGTTGTCACACACTGTGCCTCCTGCTCCCTGTTCTTAAGCAGTAAAGCACCACGACCACTTCCATTTCTGTTTTGCGGTGCAGACCTGTGATTGGATCATTAACCGCAGGGGCCACACAAGAGCCGGCGGGCTGCAGCCCTCTGCGCAGACACCCGTGCGAGCCTGTCAGGTTTCGCTCTGCTGCCAGTGCTGCCTGAATGGTTATGAGTCACCCGGATGGATTCGAGCATCTTGTGTGTGATGGGTGCTTTGACTGCCTGGTGTTCATGACTTCCGTGTATTTATGGAGCTGGGCTCCCTTTCAGACGAGGCTTTGCATGCGTGACACCTATGCTCCGCCCCGCCGCTGTTGTTTTCGGCGCCGGGTTTTGGGTTTCGTAAGAGGCGGAGAGTTCTGGAGGACACGTCTGACGGGCCTCTGTTTGGGATGGGGGGGGGGGGGGACGGGACAGCATTCAAGCTCCCCTTGACGTGCTCCTGACTCATTGATAGGTCGGTGCCCCCCCTGGGCTGTTTCCCAGCATGTTCAGCGTTCCAGGTGTTTTGAACAGGACACACAGCCCCGCCAATCCCACACATTTCCGGACCGCCCAGACATCAGCTGTTTGAGCACATGTGGAACTTCCCTGCCTCCAATTCAGACCCTGCTTGCACGAATCCCCCCCCCCCACCACACACGCACAAATCTGAAGCTGCAGTCTTGGGGGCGTTGGGGAATCATCACTCCGCAGTCTATACCCCCCACTTCAGACCATGTAGGTAAAATGGTCACTCCCATCAAACTGCCCCGCCCACCCCTCCCCGCAACGTGGTCACATGCTCGGTATGATGACAGATGGCCTCCACACGTAGTGAAGGTTCTAGAAACATCTCTGCAGCATTAACTTTCATCACACTGCCCACTCAAGGCATGTTAGCGTGCCGAAAGGTGACAAACAGGCAGCATTAAATAATGCATCCCTGGTTTGCTTATCAGAGTGACCTCTGCTTTGCGAGATCCTCAAAATGTGGTTTTTGGGTCTTTAGCCTTTGCATCAAGGTCAAATCTACACATCTGTGTGGCTCAGAAGTCTAAGCCTCTGTGTCGGTGTTCGGAAGGTCTCTGGTTCAAACCCCGGCCTCAGCAGAATAGTCGCATGATCAAGACTCTTAACCCCCAGTTCCAGGGGCACTGTCTGTTGGCTGACCCTGGGCTGTGACCCCCCCCCCCCCCCACCAGGCTCTCACCAGTAAAAGTGTCAGTGTATCTCAATGGGGGAGTATGATGGGATAGGCGAAAACGAGAATTTTCCCATGGGGATGAATGAAATATTGCTATTATATTCCTTTATATCCTATATCTGCAGCAACCGATGGATTGTGGTATCAGGCACATTACTGGAAGGGGCGTTATTATGGTAAAAAAAAAACACAGAGTGGGTTGTAAACCTCCCACCCCCCCCAACCATTCATTAACATGTTCGCAAAAGCAGGGATGGGAGAGAAAAGCAGAGGTGTTACTGATCCTCCCCGATAGCCCGGCCACCTGCCGCCCTCGTGCCCTGCTCGGGCCTCTGGGACGGCCCAGGAACTCGGTCTGGGAGCCGGCTGATCAGAGGCGTGACGCCTTCACTCATACTGAGTATGAGTGAACAAGGGGAACTTGTTACTTGGCATTCAAGTAAAAATGTTCAAGTAAAAGTTCTTGGATTTTTATTTGAAGTCAGATGTCTGGAACAATTTTCAATAACCAAACAGCATTTCAAGAACTTCAGTGAATTAACAATCACTTTCGATATAGATATCGATATATAACAAAAATGGAAACGTAATCGGGGAACTGGGTGCCTGGAGTTGGCACGTGGGGGGGGGGGTCATTTAACAATTACTCAGTGTCAGATGGGGGTGGAGCAGCTGATGAGGCTGCCCATTCTCCTCACCTATACCACAATGCCAGCTGTATAGGACTGAGGCCCCCTCCCCATCAAGTCTCTTCTCTTGACACCTTGTGATGCATTATCTCATGAATGACTTTTATAGATCAAACACACAGTGATATATATATTTTTTATTTGTTTTGTTAACATGAAGGTTCTGGAAGCAGCATAAAATTTTGGCCACCTACACATTGGGAATGCGGTCACATTTAAGTATACGCCGACTGCGTTTGCGTTACGGTCAATATCGCGCTATCGGATGCCTCTGGCTTGTTCGTATCAGCAGTCCGCGGTCTGGGTACAGCAGATGGCTTGACGTGAGCTGGCTTGTCTTACTGGATTCTCTTTCCTACATGCAGGGCTAGTGTCTCCCCTCTTGTATGGGACAGTCTCCTGATGTTTTACCCTGCTTTACGAGTAACATGGATGGACACCATGAGAAGGATTGACCTGTTTGCTCCATTATTCCACGATAAAATGTTTTGTAATGGAATGATGAAAGGGTTGGGGCATTTAGATCAGGGGTGTCAAAGACCTGGGGGGTCGGAACCCTGCACATTTTTTGGTTCCCCCTCATTTAACACACCTGATCCAGCTACTCGCACCTGCTTGTGCTAATTACCTCACAGATCTTAAGCTGAATCATTTTCAGTGGAAAAGGGAAAGAACTAAACTACACAGGGCTCTGGCCCCCGAGGACAGAACTTTGACACCCCTGCCCCAGATGAATTCATAATCAGCCTTTTAATGGCTTATTGAACAGTTTTCGAAAAGACCTTAATGAAAATAAAATAATTCCTCAAAAAGCTTATTTTATTTATCATATTGGTGTTGTGGGGATGTCTCTCGGCTGCGAAAAGTTATTAAATCATGTTGATGAGCACAGGAAAGTCATTCATCCCTGTGTCTGAAGTTGAGGGGGGGGCTCCTTTGTCGCCTTTCTGACGTGTCACCGTACCGCGCCGACATTTAATCACGCCTGATCAGGAACATCGGAACGGCGCTGATCGCCTCCCCTTCGCGTGATTCCCAGTCGGGCGGCGAGACTCGTCGTCACACGCCACACGTTTAATACCTCGCATGTGAGTGCGGCTGTAGAGCTTTAGGGAAAAGGCTTTGAAAAGCACATATATGAATCAGGGCCCCTTCCTGAAAAACTCTTTGATTTTTGCACCAGTTAAAGCTCTGATGTTTAGGTGGCAGTCAGGTTTAAATGTTAAATTAGTTTAATAAGTGGTTAGGTTTCCTGACTCTGTATTTTGCATTTAAGAAATTAAGGATCTTCACACTGTACTTAAACTCTTTATTATGTAACAAATTATATAGCAGATAGACTCCAGAGATCTAATGATGTAGTCTGTATTTAGGAAGTGTCTTAATATTTGAAAATGTCTCGTTACCAGTAAAACATTTCAGAATAAATGGCAGGGATTGTGTGGCATTGTCAGTGTGTTAAAATTAAGCCAATGTTATTTCCTCCCTATTAGATTTTAACTTCATGTCATTAGCTCAACAGTAGAATTGATTTAGAGTTGTGATACCGGCCTTGCTGGATAACAGGAGCCTCCGTATCGCCTCTGTTGCTCGCTCGTATTTTTTAAAATCTCACACTGCTTGTTTCCTAGTAAATTCTGTTCACGTCTCCAGCTTGACCTTTATGGCGGCTCTGCCAGCAATCTCTGGGGCGTTCACTGTTCAACGGCACCTTATGCGTCTGCAAAGTCCTGTAATGCGGGCCATGGAATCGAATAGAGGTACTTCATTCACCCACAGTGGGGCTACCTTCACATGATCCATCTTACGCTAGGAGAGACACAGACACAAATGAACACTCACTGGGCCGCGTGAGGTGGCAGACAGGGTCCCTGGAGCAGTTGGGGTTAAGAGTCTTGTAATAATATTATTCTAACGGGCATGGGGTTTGAACCCATAACCTTCTGGGAAGGGCACAGATCCCAAACCATGCTGAGTCCTCCCCACAATGTCAGCTCCTTCCGACAGGATCATGTCACTGGGTTTTCAGTTCCAATTTCTTTGATAGACTGACAAATATTTAGTGTTGGAGGTAAATATTTAGTGTTGGAGCAGTAATATGATTAATCTCCCACCTTCAGGATCTGAACTCATAACCTTCCACACAGGGGCTTGGATCCATAATGGTCTGAGTTCTGTAATGCACCCTCCTAGTGGCTGTCAGAAGGCTGATGAAGGCCAGTATGTGACTTCCGAATGAATCCGAAGTGGATTCATTGTGGCAGTTTTCAGTACCGACTTTCCATAACTGCAGCAGCTCGATAACCGGAGGGCGCTCGCTTCATTGTCAAGCGACCGCAACCGGATCCGGCCGACCGCCGTGGCCTGAACGTTTCTGTAAC